>NC_084593.1:9368440-9668440 GCF_033807715.1 Cololabis saira | reverse complement strand
GTGTAGGAAACACTTTTGAAAAAGACATTAGTATTTTCATACATTTCAGATTCTTTTTTTTGCGTTATCCAGGCCTACCCTTTGTGGAGGGCAATTAGCAAATATATATTTTGCATGTACCCTGGAGGGAATCCATCAATCTGATCTCGTGACAGACCACAATTCTCTTTTGCTGTCAAAATTGTTTTAGCATAAAGTTCCCTGGGATTGTGATCTACTTCCCTTTGAACTGTTAAGGCAATGAATATTACAAAAGGTCTGAGCTTGCTCGGTGTGATTTTGGCAACAGCTGTGGGATTAAAGGGAATTCTACAAGCATCAAGTACTTTGCGCATCAAGTACTTTACTTTTCAAATCATGTGGCAAAGTTAGTTTAACAGCTGTTTCCTCTAGCCATTTTTGTTTATTCATTTAAAATCTCTTACTATTATTTGGCTCCAAATTTTGTAGGCAACAGAACTTGGATTTTTGTAAAATCCAGTCGTCATCAGAAGTGTCATCGTCATTTGATTCTTTAATCAGTTTCACCGGATAAAGGTTTTGATTTTATCATTTAACTGGTTCTCTAATTTCATTTTTGTCTGCGTTGTGTTTTTAAATCTTTCCTTAGTAAAGCCATCAGCTTTTTTATTTAGATCAGTAAGCGAAGCTATTGGGGATTCTGCATTACGGCGTCTACTTTCATCCCTCCAAAAATCTGAGGGAGTTTGAAGTGCTTTTTAGTTATTTTAACAATATTTAATACTAACTAAGTAACAAACAAAACTAACAAATAAAACTATCGGTACCGTGATTACCATACATGTATTTAAAAGGACCAGTCAACTCTTTCTCTGACTCTCTACTGAAAAACTTCCCAAAAACTTTAAATTTTTTTTTTTTGTAAGATCCCCCCAAAAAAACACAAATTACTTGCTAATTCTTCCAATCATCAGTCTACTTCAGAGCATACAAATCATTCCTGTTGATGCAAGGAGAGCGAGTCAATTCTTACTGAAATGAAATATACCTCAAGTATTTGGGAGAGCAAATCATCCCCACTTATAAAAAAAAAAGTTCTTCTACATATATGTCAGTTTCCCACAAGTATCTCATTGTTCCAAACACTTCTTTTTGGACCTCAAGTCCTGCATATGCGATAAGTCCCACTGGACTACTCAGACCAACCATTTCGTTCTGGCCATTTCTTTCTTTTTAATGTTACCCGAGATATTAAACCTTTTTAGAAGAGCGAGTCAATTCTAAGGCAGGAGAAGCAGAACATTCTCACAACACAATCAAATTCAAGTGTTATGAAATTGTCAGCATTCCTAAAACATCTCTACAATAACCTTCCCAATAACACAAAATAATAATAAAAAATATAACCTTCACAACCACACAGCGGACTTACCTAAATTTAAGGATAACGTCAACTTTCTCTGGCACTCCAGTTCACAGACTTTCGACAACAGCCCAGAAACAATAATTTGGGATTTTGAAAATGGATCCCTTACCTCTGATTTAATTTAGATAGAAGTCGCTGGTTGTGTCGTTGGTCTGGAAAAAGGAGTTCCCATCGAAAGTCTATTGTCATCCGGGTCAACGGCACCAAATTGTTGAAGAATATTACAAAGTCCAGTTCAAGAGTCCGCTGTGGGATGAGAGATTTTATTCTAGCCGGCGTTCAGCAGACAGATACAGACAGTGTCTCGTTCGGTGGGCTGACATCGAATGGTTTGTAACAAGCTTTTTTATACAAGAACAAACAACAGAATTAAACAAGTCAGTGTGACAGTCAGAGGCGTGGCCTTGCGGGGGGCTGGAAGTCTGATACTCTCCTGGTGCCTGTCCCAGCAGGGAAACAAGACGCAGGGACTGGAATGACAATGCCTAGGGACATTTAATGAGACAATGCGTTGCCGGCAAGGTGTCGTACCGGCAGGGGTCCTTAGCAACTGGAATTGCATGTCAATGAGCTGAGGGGGATATGAGTTCAGGAGCCGTCCGCAGGGCGGCGTCGTGTCCCCGCAGGGGGTCTACAGGGGGCCTCATCACCAACAACTGGAGCACTTCAAATGCCGTCCAGTTTTGGGCATGATGAATCCTGGATACAAAACATGTGTTTAAGCCTGACAAAAATGCATTTTCCATTATATGTCTCCTTTAATGTATGGGGGGAAAAGGTTATTATTGTCTAAGTAGTTACTACTGCAAAGCCCTTTGGCTGTTGGAAAAGAAAAAACAAATCCTGCTCTCCAAAACTGCTGTTTAGTTTATTTTATACAGTAGGTTCTTTAAGTTCAATTATATTTTCAAATTCACTCACAAAAGACGGAATAAATCAGCAAATCATCACAAATGAGAAACAGCAGCTCACCTCAGCGGTTTGATTCAGTGGTCATCAAAGTAACTGTCAGTTTACAGTATGTTATATGTATTAAGCACATTTCTAAATAACTCTGAATACTTGTCTCGCCAACAGAACACTTTCTGGATGGGCCTCGGCTGCAGCACTCTCTTCCTGCTCCCGAGCATCATCTTTGCGGTGAAACTTGCAAAGTACTACCGGCGGATGGACACGGAGGACGTTTACGATGAGTAAGTGCTCGCTCTTTTAGTTCTTTTACTGCATATTTAAAATACACTTTGTGTTGTTTATAATATAATAGCCATAAGTCAGAGTGGCCAGGATGTATCACGGATAGCTACACCTCACATTGCTCAGGATATACAGGACTGTCTCAGAAAATTAGAATATTGTGATAAAGTCCTTTATTTTCTGTAATGCAAAAATGTCATACATTCTGGATTCATTACAAATCAACTGAAATATTGCAAGCCTTTTATTATTTTAATATTGCTGATCATGGCGTACAGCTTAAGAAAACTCAAATATCCTATCTCAAAAAATTAGAATATTCTGGGAATCTTAATCTTAAATTGTAAACCATAATCAGCAATATTAAAATAATAAAAGGCTTGCAATATTTCAGTCTATTTGTAAAGAATCCAGAATGTATGACATTTTAGTTTTTTTAATTGCATTACAGAAAATAAAGAACTTTATCACAATATTCTAATTTCCTGAGACAGTCCTGTATTAATATTGAATATGTATTTTATATTGAGTTAATGGTTGCAGGACATTTTTCCTTCTTATTTTCTTGTGTAAATATAAATTTAAATAGTCTTTGATACTATTACATTTGCTTGGTTTTAGCTCAGCACAAAATAAACATCCCTTTTTGAGGTTTGTTATTTGTAACTGAAGCTCTTCTAGTTTTTTATTGGTTTATTTTCCTACCACTTCTCTCTTCCCTGTAGTGCCTCTGTTTCTGGGACTTGGCATTTTACTTTGTGATAACCATTTCTACAATTTCCATTTCCATATCTTTTTTTAATTTTATTTCTTTCCCACCTCTCTGTCAAGCACTTTGCACTTTACAAAGAGACACTGATTTGTCCATTCACATTTCGGATTAATGCACTGTTGTTCATCTGTGGACTCATGGCTTTACCAACTCAGTAGTTGGCTCGTCTCCTCCTGTAATCTGTCCTGGATTATGGGAGATTTTATGGTGCATTTCCTTTGCTGAACATCTCAATAACATTTTTATGTTGCTGTTTTTGTGTATATCTTCATAGCATTGAGACAATTCCTATGAAAAAGTAAGACATCTTCTGCACCTACCGCTTTTTTTTAACTTCTATCACTCCGTGCTTTTATCTGAATCTTGTACATAGAGTTGTTTACTAAACTTGGTGCTGGTTTATCGCTTTTAAGCTTTAGTTTGCTCCTACGGTGGATGGCGTGGCTTTGTTGTCGTGTGCTACCTTATGGAAAGTGCCCCTTACCTTTCTCGAAGGGCTCTTGCAATCATTAACTTACAAGTCCACCAGATTTATATAGATTAATGTGTAAATAAAATTATATACTTTATTCGTAAAAACATGTTTATCTCCTAACATTTCCTGAAACGTTTGGCTACACACAAACAACAAAATGCATTTTTATTCTAAAGGTTCAGCATGCCATGTCGCTCATTTGTCATCCTTTTTTTTGTATAAAATATTTTGTTTTCAGTATGGAAATGGGTAATAATGGTTATCATAGTGAGCAAGGTATACCCAATCTTATGATGACAAGGTAAACTTTTTATTAATCCTCTCAAACGCATGTGATGTGGCGGTGGAGGCATGGTGGGGAAGTGGCTTAGTTAGGTTGGTTATGACATGCCCGTACGGTGCATGCCTGAGGGGATCTGATTTATTGCATTTACACATTCACACATATGAACATCTTTAAATAATAACATGCAAGCTGGCGAGTAATGGTAGCATCCATTAAAAGAGACTTAAAGCAATACCATTATTGGCCACATGGGGGCAGCGTTTTACAAGACGGTGCATGTGTCAGCCCTGGCAACTCCACAATAATTATATATTATATATATTATACCTCTGCAACCAGACCGTCCTCACTCATAAGCACAGTATGTTCAGTCTGCCTCCATGTGGTCGAAGTTGTATTGTCACATAGACAGCACTTTGGTCAAAAAAGCTTATAGATGCATTAAAACTTACATAAAGACAGTTTTATTGATTGAAAATGTATGTTAGTATAAG
This sequence comes from Cololabis saira, assembly GCF_033807715.1. Classification (NCBI taxonomy): domain Eukaryota; kingdom Metazoa; phylum Chordata; class Actinopteri; order Beloniformes; family Belonidae; genus Cololabis; species Cololabis saira. The sequence goes on along the minus strand of NC_084593.1, from coordinate 9,663,832 downwards.
AATGAAATAGGAATCCGCTTGTAGCACTGTTTCTTTTGAGAATTAAGTACAGAGCAAGGAATACAGTAATTGGCGTGGATCCGTTTTAAAAAAGCCTGGCTTTTAAATTAAAAATGAACAAAAAATGCAAATTTATCTTTAAATGCCTCCTACTTTTAACTTGTTATATGACGTCACCAAAGAAAAATACAAGTGCCGGAGGGATGTCTATGACATGATGCATGTGGATAGCTGTGTTATCTGTAGTGAGAGAAAGGAGCAGGTGGAGGAAAACCTGGAGAGGTGGGGATGCATGTTTGAGAGCAGAGGAATGAAAGCCAGTTGCAGAAAGACGGATTATATGTGTGGAAATGAAAATGAAGCAGGTGGAACAGTGAGCCTGCAAGGAGAGAAACTGGTATGTGAGTGTGTGTGTGTTTTACTGCATTCTTTGCATTTATATATGTATGTGTATATATATATATATATATATATATATATATATATATATATATATATATATATATATATATATATATATATATATATAAAAAATATAGGGCTGGGCGATATATCGAGATTTTAATATATATCGATATATTTTCAAACGCGATATGGTACGAGACAATATCGTTTATATCGATTATCAAAAAAATTTTTTTTTTTTTTTTTTTTTTTTTAGAATTTTGATATAGCTTATTTTGTGACAAATTGAATGTTTTATTTGAGATTTGCACAAATGTTTTGTTATTTGCGCAACTGTCAACCTCAGTGGAAAAGTCTACATTGTATTAATTGCACAGTGTATTTTAATTTAATTGTTATGCAGGAAAGGGATATTTGTTTTATTTTATTCAAGAAGCATTTTTATTCTATATATGCAGGCAGTTTATTTTTATTTCATTTGTTTTATACATTTTGATATTGTGCAGACCTCTGTTAATAAAGGAACCTGTGTGACATTTGGCACGAGGCTTTGTATTAAAACTGACAGTTTTTTTAAGGGTTTGCCTCAGAAAAAGTGAAGCTAACAGAGATGCTATGCTATAATGCTTTGGGGGAAACCCCAATTATGGCACAGAAAAAATATCGATATATATATCGAGTATCGCCATTTAGCTAGAAAATATCGAGATATGACTTTTGGTTCATATCGCCCAGCCCTAATATAATATAAATGCTACAGTATACAGTATGTACTATAACATATCACAGGGGTGCAGCAACAACAACATTACAGAGGCCTTTAAATCTTTTTGCTACCATTACTTCACTCAGCCATGTTATAGAGGTTCTGGTCTGCGGGTTTTAAGAAATCTACCACATCACTAACCAAGTGCATGCTCTGTGTGACGCCGTGACGTTCATGTGGTTTGAAAACCTTTCCTGTTTCCTCTTGTTTAGAGTCAGCCAAAGTCCGATGAATGTACACCTGATCATTTTGTTCAGAGAGAGGCAAGCATGTGAAGCTTCAGTGTGACGCTGGCTATGTCGCCACTTTGATTTCTTCCTTAATCTAACCGGACATCTAACTGCATGTTTAATATTTTTAAGTTGCATTTTGACGGTGATGAGTTTGACCGACCAATCTACTGTAACAGAAGCTTAAAGGCAGAGAGCCAAACGGCTAAATCAGACCGGTCACATGTGTAGTTGTTATTCTCTCGGTCATCGCTGATACTTAAAGCAGCACTATGTAACTTTTCCACCTTAATATAATATTTCCAGAGTCATTGTGATGGTACATCAACTTCCAACAGGTTTAATGAACCTCTGTCATGGTCTGAGGGGTCTGTATCACCTTCACTGGCACTATGTAACTTTGAGGAGCATGGTAGGAACCCTTCCACACTAAAAAACTACACATTTTTACGGCTTTGACTGCTTTACGGCATACGTCACTTCCCCCTCCTATTCGATTCGTAGTCGAGACGAAAGCTGGGCGGGGCGTGCAGCGCAGAGCTCAGTAGAAGCTGGTGTCATGGCCGAAGCAGCGAAAAAAACGAAGAAAATAAAAGTTTTAACAAAGAAGGCGAAAAAAAGAAAGCGGGAGAGTAACAAGTTAAATGCCCGGACAAGAATAAACATTAGCCCGGCGTTCACTCGCTGGCGTGAGCTGAAAGACGAGGAGGGATGTCCGACCGATGGGGATTTAAGAGACAGAATTGTTATGATACAAATGTAAATGTACAGTTCTATGTTCAATAAGAATCAAAATTAGAATGTTTTCACATTCGTCTTGGGTTTTGGTCATTCTAAAATTACTGACAATATCAACAGACACAGAATAATAATAGTGATCATAAAATAATAATACAATAAAAGAATACAGAATAGAATTACAGCACTAGAGGAAAGAATGCAATGCGAAGAAAATGTATAGAACATTTCTACTATTTTTCCTGAGAACTGTAAAATTGTGCAGGGCTGATCTGCAAAACATTCAGTTATTCACAGGTTATAAAGTATTTTTTTTATTTTGTCAGTAAGTATGTTGGACTACTAATTTATGACAAAGTCCCTCTAAAAATCGTGACAGGAAAAAGGTGCAGTAGAACAAAACCAGAGCGTTTTTAGTTTGGGGCGCATTATCTGGCTGAAAAAGCACAGGGGGGCGGGGGGACTTCACTAATAAAACCAAGTTGAAATTAGTGATTTTCAACTTCGTCATATTATATTGTTTAGCCAAAAATAGATACATTACCTCTTCGCTATCCATCCTGCAAACGGCCGCTGAAAACAGAAAAATAGTTTTGAAAGTCTGTCCCGTTGATCTCATTCACTATCAAAACAAATCACGCGACGGGGACAGGATCTTTCCGGCAGTACGTGCTGGTGCTCATGGGAAATGTAGTGTTCTTTCTGGTAAAGCACTACCGCTTTTGTCCAAAAGAGCCGCCAAACTCAACAAAAGCTGAAAGTTACATTGTGCTGCTTTAATAAACCTGACAATTTAGAAATCGTCTCTCAAGACTTCACTCATACATAGTTGAATTATTTTCTTCATGAGCAAAGACATTTTTCCTACATTCCTACACTTCATCACCATTCAACAGCTCTGACTGACGTCCGTTTGGCTCTTTTGCTCTCTGCCCTGTGGACCGCTCAGCATTCCTCTCTTTGAGAAGATGCTGACGGTTTCACAAACTGCTGAGTCCTCAGAGAAATGTTTCCGTCTTGCTGATGGACGCTGTGTGTGTTTGTTCCCGTGCTGGTAGCATCCCTACCTATGACACCATGAACAGGTTCCCGCGGGCCTCGGCTCCTCCGAGGCACATCGACTGGTGACGGAGAGAGAGCCGCTTCTTGTTCTGGCTCCCGAAAGGTACTGGAAGAGTAATAACTCCGACTCTCTCCGTCTCTCTAACAGCCTTTATACTTACACCTCTCCTTCCCACAGCTGCCATCTTGCTGCTGTCTGCCTGACATCTATTCTCTGTTTAAAATGGTGTCCGTTTGTGTCTCTTACGTGCTAACTAACTCTCTTAACACATCTTCACAGCTTGTTTTAGTGCTCTGCTGCTCGCAGGAAAACCATTATGGTGAGAATAAATGTACTTGTGACTGTGTGTGTGTGTGTGTGTGTGTGCTTTAGAGCATTTGTGTGTGTTCTTGTCATAATCTTCTTTTCTTTCTTTTGTGTTGCTTTTTCCTTATTTTCAATGACATAATTCCCAGTGGGTTTTTTGTGGGGAAAAAAAGCACAATCCAGTCTTTGACAGTCTTTCTCCCTTGAAAGTTCTTTCTAGTTATTATGCTTCTTTATTTCAAAACATCCGCATGAATATGAATTAATGCCCTACTTCATTTACAAAAGAAAAGAACAAGCTTTTTTTCGTTGGTTTGTTTTTCCTTGGTATTAGAAAGGCATAAATTGTTCTCTATCCATCTTTGCAGTGCCCTCGAAAACTGGAACTGAAGTACACAACAGTAAGTTTTCATATGTATTTATTGATTAGATATATTAAAGAAATAATCTGTAGTAGCTCCAACAACTTGATCCTGCATCAGTCGGTAAGATTGCACTGGTTCTGAACTAATGCTGTTAATGTGTCCATCTAGAAACCAACATTTAGATTTTCTTTTGCTTAAAAAGTTAATGGAAACTCAAGATAATAAAAAAATCTCATTGGATGAGGTGTGGATGTTTTCTATTAGAAACAAATTCAATTTTTATATCTAACTTGTCAGCATGTTAGATTTTTACATCGCACCAAGGTTTTTTTTTGTGTTTTTCTTATGTCAAGATTGGTTATTGTAGGTCTGTGTCTTTAATTAGGGCCCAAGCACTTACAGTGCGAAGGCCCTATTGTATCTGTAGGAATTTTTCCAACGAAATTAGGGCCTTTTTGCCCCCCTAAACCCAGGCCTGGCGAAAAATTTGATATTTAATGGTTTGCATTAATGGGCGTGGCAAAATGGCTCAACAGCGCCCCCTAAAAAACTTTGTGCCTCAAGCCCCACAATACGGTTTGACGTACATGCACGAAAATCGGTACACACCTGTATCATGTCGCAACTTAAAGAAAAGTCTCTTGGCGCCATGGCCGAAACCCAACAGGAAGTCGGCTATTTTGAATTAATCGTGTAATTTATGCCATTTCTTCGGCAGTTAATACGGCCCGAACCGTAACGTGCACCCAGGTGTTTTATACTTAAAAATGTGCGTCTCCATCCTGTGACGACACGCATTACTCGGGTCTCAACAGGGGAAGTTTGAAGCTCTTCCAGTGGTTTTTAGTTCTTAAGTACTGAGTCAGAGTTATTATCGTTCACAAAAACGAACGAAATAACGAAAACTAAAATTGAAAAAACAATTTTGTTAACTGAACTAAATAAAAATTAAAAATTAAAAGACAAAAACGATAACTGACTGAAACTATATTGCGTTTTTAGAAAACTAACTAAAACGAACTGAAATTATAGATATAATTTCATCCGTTTTTGTCCCTGTCAATATAAGCCTCTTGGTTTATCTCCAACTGGCAGCTACGGCACCTTAATGTCTCACGGTCCGTGACGTCAAAACTAATACTAAAACTAAAACTAAGCATTTTTGAAAATATAAAAACGAATACAAACTAGCAAACCCACACTAAAAACGAATTAAAACTAACTGAATTGAAGGAGAAAAAGTTAAAACGAGTAAAACTAAACTAAAATGAAAAATTCAAAACTATTATAACCCTGTACTGAGTTGAACATTGTCATCTGAACCTTTTGTTCAGATATGCTCCTGAAAACAATTGTTCTCACTTTTTCAAAATAGGTTGACTGTAAAAATTTTAATTTCCCAGTAAAACTAAATCTACAATTAAAAAAAACTGCAGTGTGGGTGAGGTGTTAATACTTTTTTTTTGCGTTGTTGTATGCATTGATGTCCAAATTCATGGAAATATTGAGGTTAACTAACTAGAATATGCTCTGTTTTCTCCTCTCCAATGTCTCATTTCACAATCTTAGGCTGGAAGAAGCTCAAAAAAGCGGGTTTCCTCAAAACAGATGAAGGACTCCAAGTCACCAGGTTTTCAATACCAATCAACTGAACTTTCTGGCTGCAGTCTTCAGGGCGGTTGCTGGCTGCAGGACATCAAACTCTTCTCCCCTCAGCATCAATCTGAGCCAAGCTTGTTCTGCATTTTTCAAGAACTGCTGTGTCTGCGTTTACATTTCTTTGGATACAAAACCAAGCTGGAAAAAGAAAAAAAAAAAACATTAAGAAGACTTGATCTGTGATTTCATGTACATATTCTGGGTGAAGAAAACATTTGAAGGTCACCGCAAGCTGAGAGGATGCTCGTTTTCTTCCTGTAATTAAAATTGATGTTACACCCTCAAGTCAAGCTAATAAAGATGACAGCTGCAGCTTTCACACATACTTCTGAACTACGTGTGAGATGAGAGATGTGTCAGCTTAATGAATAAAAACGTTACCGTTTCAACAAAGAGGTAAAAACACAGAGACAGATTTGGTTTTTTGTCAGAAATATTTACATGATTTTTATTTTTTACTGTTTACAATATTACATTTGAGTTTCTTTTTACTGGTCTGAGACAAGTACAAGTGACTGGTTGCCTTTGAGATTCATGTTTCACCCTGATATTTTACAGATATGCTCTTAAGAGAGAAAATGCTATTGAAAGCTTCTATACGACTGGAAATCTCAAACTGAAGAACGGTGGTGTCGTGGTGCGTTTGGAGACAAGAAAAAGGACTCCTCCCCTTCTGATCATTTTTCTCTCCACCTGTGCCATATACATTGTGCCAGGTGTTAATTTTATGAATTTTATAGTCTTTATAAAGAAGGACAGCAAAAGAGGAGAAGAGTTATTTGAATAGATTCACCAAATCCAGACCAATGCACACTTTTTTTATTTAGGTTTTCTCTGTTCAGTTATTCCTCAATCACATTAAGGAAAAAAGAAATGTTTCATTTTATCATTTATCACAGGAGTGCCAATGATATGACACCAAACAACAAAGAAATCACACCATAATTATAGCCACAGTGTAAACATTTTGAGTGGATTTTCTCTAAATGATCAAATTTGACCACCGCCCATTATTAGACACTGGTAAAATTGTGGCTTTTTTTTTTTAAAGATCCTATTGTGATTAACTGATTTGTAACACTATAGTGCTGCTGACTTCACTAACATTTTTACAGAGCTCTTTTCCTGCTTTTGTAGTCGTGATACTTTTAAAGTGGAGAATTTTATTCTCAAGCCAAAACCCCTTTAGTGCTCTGCTTTGTGCTTATTTGTCGTCTGCTTTAAAAGAAAAAAGAAACAAAAACAGTAGCTACGAATACATGGAACAAGTGAATGTATTCGAGGGCTTTTTATTTTAATTTTTATTTTCATATTGTTGCTTGATTAGGAAGAAAAATGCTGAAATCTATATTTAATACAGTGGGTAACCTGGAGCCACCTTCCCTTCATGTTTACAGATTAGAGCTGCTATCTGTACAGTAGAGAAACGATGCAGAGACGGTAGACAATCTATAGTTGGACAAGTGAGTACGGCATCAGATTGTAGGGGGAAAAACAAAAGCTAGCTTCATAGTTTACACAGCTGTGATTGATGTACGCTGCTAAAAACAATGTCCATCTTAACACTGAACGTTTTTTAATTGTCGGTATTGGTTGTATCTTATAATACTAAATGTGTTTACACTAATAAAAATCTGTTTGTGTTGAATCAATTAAGAAAAAAAAGTGAGTTTTAAGTAAAGAATGGGAATATTGTCATGCTAGGGAACCACTTGATCCACACTGGCTTCGTGTGTTTAGGAGGAAAAGTAGTCCAAATATTTTCATGATATTCTGATTGTACATGACAATCTGTTCGCTCCAGGTGAAAGAAAAAATGCTGACTATTACTAATCAGTTGCTACAGCTTACGATCCTACTTCTTTTTTAACTGAAATACCCATCTTTTTGATATAATAAAAGTTTCTATCCATCTCATATACTGTAGACATTACACAATCTTCTCATGAAGCCATGGGGCAACAGATTCTGCTTTTATTGGTGCAGCATAATCGCCAGTTTCTTGATAAGATCTTTATCATTGATGGTGAAAGGTAAATCCAAAGTGATTTCCACTGGTTTAACCCATTTACATGGCAGATGCCCACTTAACACGGACAGACAAATGTGTTGCATCTACCTTTCCTCTCGCCTTTTTTCTTTTTTTACGTCCTTCATTTCAAAAGTAAATACTTGTTAAGATGGACATTTTTTGGCATTTGCGTGCTCACTTTGACGATCATTCATTTTCTTATTTGATAGAGACCGGTGACTCATCTTTGGGGGTAAATGTATGATACGACTAAGTGCTTGAACCAGTTATCATGCGTCCGTATCCTGCATGGAACAGGAACGGCTGGTTTGAAATGTGACGCTCCGTATAGTTGGTCACTGATGGAGCCACTGTGGGTCAAGCTTTTTCTTTTTTTTTTATGTGGTGGTGAAAAGAGTGTATAAATTGTGAATAAATTTAAATTCTGGAACCTTTTGTCAGTCTTGTGTGTTTTCAACCATAATTGTACTTTTTTTAAAGGAGCATGAGGCTCCTTTTAAGAAATGAGACTCTCTAGCGCCACCCTTCGCCACGACGGCCGTCGGGGGTACTGCAGCCAACAGTGAAGCCGGTGTTGTGCCAAAAAGTTCTGCCAGAATCTGATTTCTTCTGATTTCTGGCCGCGGGAGCGCGCACAGCAGCCCGTTGAACGATAGCGCTAAAACGTCAGATTTTCAGATTATGAAGATCAAGAATGAGATCAAGTCATATTTAGGCAGAATCAACTTTTCATTAACTGTATTTGGCCTTCAATCAATTTTTGGCAGGTGAAAATGCCTATTTTGTGTTGTAATGGTCCTTTAAAATAGTTAAAAGCAATCCTGTGAGCTCTAGTGTTTATATTATGAAGCTCAAGAATGAGATCAAATCATATTTACGTAGAGACAACCTTTCATTAACTGTATTTGGCCTTCAATCAATTTTTGGCAGGTAAAAAGACCCATTTTCAGGGGAGAAATCAGATTCTGGCAGGCAATCACTTTTTGGCACGACACGGGAGAACGGGGAGAACACGCATGCAGCGTCATGTGACGTCACATCCGCAGGACAGCGCGGGAAATTCCGGGCACAATTGCAGCACATTTTGCAGCACACAGCCTGTTCAAGGCAATGGAGAGATACACTAGAGGGCTCATTCTTTTTGGCTTGGAACGCTTCATCTGACATTATTACTAGTAGAAAACTTAAAACGTATACACATTTTTTTCATAAATCCTGCCTCAATCCTGCCTCATGCTCCTTTAATTGTGAGCAAATGTTTTTGGTTTAATACAGAAGAGGAATTTAAGAGTTCATATACATTTTTTTAAGAAAAATATATGAAGTTGCATAACTCAAATGCATGATGCAACAAAAAAAAAAGCAAACAGGGTATAGATAATTGATGGATGGTTGTACAGAACATTCAAATGGCATGTTACTATAAGTTTACACATAATGCATCTTTTTGTAGGTTTTTTTTACACAAAAATGCACATTCTTATGTGGTGCTTGTGCTACCGGCCAAAACCATGTGGGCTGCATTGCTGGTCAGCTATTTCAATAAGAGATGATTATCTTCTATAAGCTTCACTCTGAGGTTTTTTCAGCCCCAAAGAGTATGTGAATAAACACCATCAACAAAGCCGCACGCCGAGCCATTGCTGCATTTTTATACAGAGGCAAAGTTAAAAATACACAAATAAAAGAAGGAGTGATTCAAGAAACATATTTTCCAGTGTGTTTACAGAGTCTGCATGGTGGAGGGCGTTTTCTAATACTTTCAGTGCTCAAGCCTATTGATCTCTGCAAGTGTTGCGTATATGTCTAAAAAGATATAAAAAGAACTGGACACTCCCTGTGTGATGCCAGATGTAGGTTTTCTCAACAGAACTTTTGAAGCCTTTTTTTCCATCTCTCCATGGTAATGCAGGAACAAACACTGGCCAACCCCAGTTAATCCAAAAAATAGGCAAATGGACCATCAAGAACAAGTACTGGAAGACCTGAAACCAGAGGTGTCAAGTAACAAAGTACAAATACTTTGTTACCTTACTTAAGTAGAAATTTTGGTTATCTATACTTCACTGGAGTAATTATTTTTCAGATGACTTTTTACTTTTACTCCTTACATTTTCACGCAATTATCTGTACTTTTTACTCCTTACATTTTAAAAACAGCGTCGTTACTCTATTTCATTTCGGCCTTTAAACATAAACTATCTAGTTAAATTGAGTATATTTGGTTGTGGTTGTTTCAGATGTTCTTGTCCAGTTTTGTTCTTACATCCGTTCCCTCAGATTCCTGCAACTAAACTTGGATGTACATTCCAATAAAGGTTAGGATAAATGATAACATGCCTCTGAAGTTTGACTTTTTGCACCATTACAATACTTATAGGCAACTAGTCATCATATCTCCTGCTCTCTGAAACACATGTTAATGCTCAATAGTACACATATATGGTTCTTTAATATATTTGCATTATACTAAGATGCATTCATTTTCAATGGCTTTTGTCCTTAATGGCTTTTTTCCCCCTTACATTACTTTTACTTTTATACTTTAAGTAGTTTTGAAACCAGTACTTTTATACTTTTACTTGAGTAAAAAACTTGAGTTGATACTTCAACTTCTACAGGAGTATTTTTAAACTCTAGTATCTATACTTCTACCTGAGTAATGAATGTGAATACTTTTGACACCTCTGCCTGAAACAAGGATCAGCAGAGCAACGTTGGGGCCCCTGGTTGCCCGATATCCCAGAACCCTAAACACATGACTGGCTGTTTGAACGTGACAGCGGGGCGGGTGAGAGTCAGATATTTTGTGGCCTGGCCAGGGAGTCGTGGCTGTCCGCATGGCGAGGCCAGTCATTAGGTGAGACGGTCACTGCTGGGTTGACCAAGCTTAGTTTTACAATTTAAGAGCAATTATTATGTCTTTATTTGCTGCTATAAGTAAGGTATACAGAACCTGCTTAAATGACAGACATGCATCTAACGCCAAAAAGACTTAGACTGTCAAACAAAAGACCACACCCATAATTATGCAGAAGTTTGCTGCTTTATGTTATTTTACTGGACGAGGTGCATCAAACTTCATCCCCTAAAACAGCTGCCATCAGTGTGAAGTCGAGCTATGAGACCAGACTGCTTTTTGGCCCATGCTGTGTGTACATGAACTGGTTTTTGAAGCAGAGTTGGACAGTTTTACAAAGAGATCAATGGAGATTGACTCACTATTGGGGCCAGCCCCTAGTGGTCAGTCGAAGAACTGTACGTAGGACAAGGACGAGGTTAAAGTTTCATAGCTTCCAAATGGGCAGAAGACAAAAGGGCCATTGTATTGTTTTTAAATGATTTACACCTTAAACCAGCTCCAGTTCAAACTTGGATTAAAAATGACCTCTCCAAAAAGATTAAATAAAGATCATTCTGTGATTTGTGAAGACTTTTTGCTATTTGTGGAAATGCAAAATAAAAATATAAAAGCCATTTTTGTTTTTATTTATTTGGCCTCCTTAAAAACCAAAATACTTATACTTCTAAAACCAGGGTCTCCATCACACACTAGATCAGGGCTCGGCAACCCGCGGCTCTAGAGCCGCATGCGGCTCTTTAGCACCGCCCTAGTGGCTCCTGGAGCTTTTTCAAAAATGTTTGACCTTTTTTTTTTCCTTTTTTTCTTCTTTTCTTTTTTTTCTTTTTTCCTTTTTTATCTTTTTCTCTTGTTTTCCTTTTTTTCTTCTTTTTTTACTTTTTCTTTTTTCTTATTTTTTCCTTTTTCTGTTTTTTCTTCCTTTTTCCTTTCCTTTTTAATCTCGACATTTCGACTTTTTCTCGTAATTTTGAATTTTTTCTCAACATTTCGATTTTTTTCTCGACATTTCGACTTTTTTCTCGAGATTGTACTTCAACATTGACTTTCTCGAAGTGCATAATGAAAAATAAATCTCCCCCCAGTTATAACTAATATAGAAACATGCAGCATGTGTTGCCTTCATTCTAAGGCTTATACAAGACTTTTAATTTTTGCGGCTCCAGACATATTTGTTTTTTGTGTTTTTGGTCCAATATGGCTCTTTCAACATTTTGGGTTGCCGACCGCTGCACTAGATGCTCTTTTATCCAGATGTTCCCAAGCAGCTGTTAAAGTTACCGTCAGACACTATCTTGGCTGCCAGCCTATATAGTTTTTCGTCCTTTATTTACCGTACAATCATTTCTTTTTCTTCCTAAATGGCATCCATGGTATCCCATACGCGTGTTTGCTCACGTTGTGCAGTGGTGATGGATAGTGGTGGTAAATGATAGGTTCTGCTCCACAGTTATGAGCATCGACATGTCTCTTAAAGAAAAGAACATGTTTATCAGACATGTCACATTTCTTTGCTTAATTAAAAGTCACTAAGCACAAATCTTTGCTTGTTTACCATAAAATTGCATAAGGTGTATTTAACATTCCTGAGTTCTTCATGAATGTCTTCGTATGTGTCTGGATGTATTTTCTTATGTAACACCTACCAGCGCATACAGAAATCTCTTCTCCTGACAGCTGCAGCTGATGTGGCTGCTTTCCTCTGCCACCCTTGCAGCCACGTTTTGTTAGTCCCATTTTTTTTCTTTTTTGGCCTGAATGTTCCCTGTATCTCCTCAGCCAATAAATACCAAGAGGCGTCCTTAGCTCGAGCAGCACTCTTTTCCTCTCAGCATCCATCTGACACCATGTGGATCCAAGCTCTGCTCCTCGTCTGCTGCTTCTGGCCGGCTGAGACTCAGCGTGACGGCAGCAGGGGACAAAACATCTGGGAGAATCCTGTGAAGTTTGCTACCAGGGCCGGAGACTTGTGCACCATGATAATTACGGGCCAAGGAGAACACACGAAGCTGAGGGTGTCGTGCCAGGGCGGCGAACGCTCTTACTGGTGCGACTATTTGGGGAAACCTCACACCTGCAGCGCCTACAACAAAATGCCTCGGCACTACTTTGTTCAGATCATGTGGAGCCTCAGAAAGCTCCAAAATGCCTGTGAGGGCCCAAGACGGATTAAGCCTCACATGTGCAGAAAGGCACCTGACGAATCTCTGATGATCTTCTCGTCTGATTCCCTCTCTGACTCAGAGCCGGAGACTTTGCCTAAAAAAGTGCCACGACCACCGAATCGGCCTAGGAGACCCCAAAATCGGCCGGGACCTGCACCTACCAGATCTGATTCAGCGAGACAAGCTGCCGTGAAGTCCATGCACATCCCACAAGGAGTTACAACCACACTGAGACCAACTCCACAAGCAACAATACCTCCCGTGAAGAGCTATGCTAAGAGGGTGTCTCAGCAGTACTGCTGGAGGTCCCTGCAAGGCCTCTGCTCCTACTTCATTGGTTTGTTTCGAAATTGACGAGAGAGGTGAGCGAAGACACGATAGCACCCTGTTTTAACATTTAACACTCTGTTAACCCTCAAAGGCTTGAAACAAGTCAACAAGTCTTCTTTCTCTTTTCTTCCTGAAGATGCTTCATCTTCCATCCTGAAGGTTTCAAAAGCTCAAATCTTTAGGATCGGAGGTGAAACGGCTTCTACAATAGGGCTGGGCGATATGGACCAAAAGTCATATCTCGATATTTTCTAGCTGAATGGCGATACTCGATATATATATCGATATTTTTTCTGTGCCATAATTGGGGTTTCCCCCAAAGCATTATAGCATAGCATAATGCATCATTCTGAGGCAAACCCTTAAAATTTTGTGCAAATCTCAAATAAAACATTCAAGTCAATTTGTCACAAAATAAGCTATATTAAAATCATTAAAAAAAAAAATTTAAATCGATATAAACAATATTTTCTTGTACCATATCGCATTTGAAAATATATCAATATGTATTAAAATCTCGATATATCGCCCAGCCCTATTCTACAACCAAAGAAAAAGATGCAAATTTTCCCTGTTTTAAGCCTTGGAGAGTTAACATGACCTGAATGACTGGATCAGCACATGCAACATTGTTTCCATAACAAGCATGACTTTTCTTCTTGTCTTTATTCAAAATATTAACGATGCACATTAAGTTAAAGGTTATACTTATTGTTCTTTCTGTTTTCTTTCTCTCTCTTCCAACCACCCCCACTTCCAACCCTCCACAGATTATATTAAACTTCTGACTGAGGCAGCCATTGAAGGGAACGTTGTAGATCGGCTGTTGTTTCTTTTTCTTTTTTGGGGGGGGGGGGGTTTACACCGCCTCCCAGGGCGTGTGGTGGTACTGCAGTGGTTTAACATTTTTATTTTTATTTTTTGGACGGCTTATCTTTTTTCTACAAAGGAGCCTTGAAAAATCTAATTACCTTCATTTGCATTTTACATGAACTACTTGTACGGAATGGTAAAATTTTAACATGTTATATGTACTCATGCTTGTTTACCTGTAAATACTTTTATCGTGACATCATCGTGTACTTTCTAAAAAAATCTATTTTTATGTTTTGCTGAATCAGTTCTCTTTGGATGTATTTGCCAGAAAAATATGTAGTGAATGTGAAATCACCTACTTGATTAATAAACAATTTCCAGTCATGTTACTCACCTTCATTTTACTTATATCTCCTTCTGAATAAAGACCAGTACTACAATAGAAAATAACATGTATTCATGAGCATATTTTACAATATGATATGAAATACAGTAAAGCAGATGTTTTAAAAGTGAGAGCCTGCTGTGTGTTGGTTTTGAATAGTTATATTCACCTGCAATGTATTATTTGACTAAGGTCTTTGGTTTCCAGGTTGAATAAGTCAATAACTTTCTCATGCAAAGATATCTGGCTCCTTTCAAATGATTCAAAATCATTTATGGTGCGCAGAAGGTCTACTGAAAGCTTTAAAAGTAATGCACTCTGGTCTGAGTGGCTTAAATTAGGGTTTCAGTGAATAAGACTTAAAATGATTTGCTGTCTTTCTCAAGTACGGTAGTTATTCATCCTGCTCACTTGCAAACAAGTATTGCTGAGTTTAAAGAGAGAATCTGTTTGGATAAACATCTCATCCGAAACATCCCTGCGACTGGTTTTACCAATGTGAATTGAAGGAACTTCCTAAGCCCTTGGGCCAGGCTGCGTGAGTGGAAGGGGAGGGTTCATTCTGCACCAGCCTCTCACAAGCTGCAGGTACAGACAGCTCAGCTCTCATGTGTGACAACTTCAAGCCAAAGTTCTTTAGAAAACTGCGGGTAAGTCAGGCTTCTTCTTCTGTGTACTGGTATTACGTTTTTCAAGATTGATCATGTTGTGTTTATCCGCTGGCTGCTGTATTTTCCATGTACCACACTGTAAAACCTAACAGTACATCTTAATAACAGAAGTAAGTTGAAATAACTTAAACTTTGGAAAAAGTTGTGGTCACTCATTGCCATCAGTTAAGATAACTCAAAAATGAATTAAATAAATGTTTGAAGCTGGTATAAGATGTCTGTGTTTGTGTTGTGTTAAAGCAAATTAAAGTTGAGTTATTTAAGTTATGACAACTAAAATGGTTTAAGGTAATCGGTTTCCTAAAGTGAATTGAGGAGCTAGAAGTTGTGACCACTAGAATGTGATCATTTAATTTAGAGGAATAAAACTGAGTAACTTGAACTTAAGTGTTATAATTTATGTAAAGAAGATTCAGTTAAGTTAGTCTGGCTTGATGCAAATTAATACAATCAACACTTTTTAAATAAGTCTAAATGAAATACTACATATGAGTGTATAATACATATTAGTTTTTGAAATGGTACTATCAAATTTATTTAACCAAGTTACCTTAACGATAAATATTTAAGTTACTTGAACCTCAATGGAATATTTTTTACACTTGAATTGTTTGAGTTAATAAACTTAAATGGTTTTAGGCAATTGGTTTCCTCAAACAGTTTGAGTTCAACTAACTTATCAGGTTTTACAGTGCAGATTCAATTAATGCAAGCTTTGATGTTCAAACATAATGTTTTATGCTCTGTACTTTTAAAAACCAAATAACCTATGGCATTCTGCTTTAAATTTACACTTTTAGAATCAGCGTCTGTATTTCTTGCAGCTATCTTACTGTAGGTTCTTGATATGGGCTACAATACTGACTGTGTAATTACCTACATTATGATTGTTACATATGTTTTTAAATCTCACATTTTAACCATGTTTATCTCCTATATTTATATTATTATGAATATTCTTACAGAAACAAGCTCAAAAACGCTCCTTTTCTGATTATATTGTGTTTGTTTTATTTCATCTTCTCTCTTGTCATTTAAAACACCTATGTGCCCTCTGTACTGTGAGTGGCATCTTTCATCTTTTCTGATGCAATTTTATGACATGAAATAACCTTGAGGGTGCTTTGAACGAAGCCTTCAGCTTTTGTCTCAGTCCCAGACAGAGGTGTCAAAAGTATAATTACTCAGGTAGAAGTATACATATTAAAGTTTAAAAATACTCCTGTAGAAGTTGAAGTATCAACTCAAGTTTTTTACTCAAGTAAAAGTATAAAAGTACTGGTTTCAAAACTACTTAAAGTATAAAAGTAAAAGTAATGTAAGGGGGAAAAAAGCCATTAAGGACAAAAGCCATTGAAAATGAATGCATCTTAGTATAATGCAAATATATTAAAGAACCATATATGTGTACTATTGAGCATTAACATGTGTTTCAGAGAGCAGGAGATATGATGACTAGTTGCCTATAAGTATTGTAATGGTGCAAAAAGTCAAACTTCAGAGGCATGTTATCATTTATCCTAACCTTTATTGGAATGTACATCCAAGTTTAGTTGCAGGAATCTGAGGGAACGGATGTAAGAACAAAACTGGACAAGAACATTTTTTTTTTAAAGCCCGAAATGAAATAGAGTAACAAGGCTGTTTTTAAAATGTAAGGAGTAAAAAGTACAGATAATTGCGTGAAAATGTAAGGAGTAAAAGTAAAAAGTCGTCTGAAAAATAATTACTCCAGTGAAGTATAGATAACCAAAATTTCTACTTAAGTAAGGTAACAAAGTATTTGTACTTTGTTACCTGACACCTCTGGTTCCAGAAAAGTTTTTTTTCTGAAGTGTAGGTCTATAAAGAGATTACTTTGGGGCTCTCTGCAATGGGAAGTAAAAGGCATTTGAGGTGACACCTCTAAACCTGAACTTCTTCCAGGGTGTGTTCAGTGGGCTTCATGGCGCTCCTCACCAACGCCACCGTCGTCCTGGTCCTGGCTTGCCTTTCCCATCAGCTGGTTTTGGGCGGCTGTCAGAAGAGCCATGGGCGGAGGGGAGGAGGTGACATGGAAAGGTTTCAGCAAAGGGCTGGTCGCCAACCCAAATCTGTCTCTGCACAGCCATTTAAAGGCAAACTGGTCACCAAAGACAAGTCAGAGTGTAACTGGGCTGCAACAGGTGAGGACTTGGTCATCCTTAATGTCTCCTGCAAGAAGGGGGACCGAAGCTTCAGCTGCGAGTACTCTGCCAGACCAGCTGTTTGTCCCCAGTATGCCTCTAACACTGAACTCTACTGGAAGCAGATTTCTAGGTCACTAAAGAAGCAAAAGAGCCTGTGTCGGGACAATGGTGCATTGATAAAGGCAGGCGTGTGCAGAAAAGCTGCCAGAGAGGCTCATTTCAGGATCCATGTTGCACAGAGGAGAACTGCATCACCTTATACTCCACCTTTTGCTGCCAGAGCTGTCAAATCCTGTCAGCCTGCTAACAAGAAGCTGGCAGAGGAGTTCTGCAGCAACTCCTGGTCGAGCCTCTGCACCTTTCTTTTCACTGCGGTGAAGGATTATGACTGCTGAGGCTGAAAAAAGGAGTCAACTGTTACACAGTTTTATCGAAACAATACATTATGTAAAGCCTCTGAACAGATGCTTCATGCTTAACATATGATTCTTTCACATTAGTTTGACTTTTACATACAGGACTGTCTCAGAAAATTAGAATATTGTGATAAAGTTCTTTATTTTCTGTAATGCAATTACCGTAAAAAAACAAAAATGTCATACATTCTGGATTCATTACAAATCAACTGAAATATTGCAAGCCTTTTATTATTTTATTATGCTGATTATGGTTTACATTTTAAGATTAGGATTCCCAGAATATTCAAATTTTTTGAGATAGGATATTTGAGTTTTCTTAAGCGTGGTCGGCAAGATTAAAATAATAAAAGGCTTGCAATATTTCAATATTTCAGTTGATTTGTAATGAATCCAGAATGTATGACATTTTTGTTTTTGTAATTGCATTACAGAAAATCACAATATTATAATTTTCTGAGACAGTCCTGTACATAGCTGACAGTGGTTTTTTCTCTTCAATTAATATTTTTTTTTCTATGTAATTTTATATGTTGCTATTATAGAGAAAAGTGAATTAAGTCCTCATGTCTTTTTTTTCTAGATCATTTTACCGTATGTTACTTAACTTTTAAAGCATTTGTTTTCCATCATAGTCATATTGAAACTCCTGAAATAAATAAATAAATAAAAAAGTAATCATTCAAAGCCCCTTTCTTTCATGCAAAAACATGTAATACATCCATTTTCTGTCCTTTCCAAATGTGCACAGTGCTGAAGGCATTTGGTTGGAGATCAAACATTTAAACATGTTTGGTTTCATTACAGTAATTCACTCAGAGTGCGTGGGATTTTAGAAGCCTTAGCTTGCATATCTCAGCAATGATGAGCTCATGAATCCATACTCCCTGCACAGAAACCTCAGCTAGGACAGGAAAACGGCCCCAGTGTCAAGATAGATCAGATGGAGCATTGGAATTAAATTGTCATCATTATCTTGGCCATTTGATTAGCTGAGATTCATTTTTATTTTTTTTTACAGCACTTTAAATGATGGATACAGATTAAGGTAAATAGTGTTATTTCTCTTTGGACATTGTCATGAAATGATTTTGCTTCCAGGAATCCATTTGACCAAAAAGCTGCCTCATAAAAACTTAAACTGGAAAGCTGGAAGAGTAAAACCCTGCAGATCAAAATTAGACTTATCCCTCAGAGCGAGAGTCCTTTTTTTTTTCTTGATGTTTAAAATAGCTGTTGGTGAGCTCCATATCAGAGTTTCAGGATGCAGATTTACAGAGTGGCCTGCTTTTGGTCTTTATGAGCTTTGCTGGTCACATTGGTAATAATCTATCCAGTGCACATAAAACTTCCGCTGCACAGAGTTTTAATATCAGGCTTCTACAATCAAAGGTCTATCATTAGGAAACAGATGCAAAGTCAATCTCTGTCAACCGGGGCAGCCTAAGGCCACGTGATGAAATCAGAAAAGGAGAAAGACTAACAAGAAGCTGTAACATAACATCAACTTCAACAACAGAAATCCTTCAAATTCAGACTTTCGGAAAGTTGCATTCTGTTGTTGTGATGGATAAACAAGACAAACTGAAGCAATGCAGCTGAAGAACAACAAAAAGCAAATTAGAGGGCAGTCGCAAAGTCTTTGCAGGAATGCAATGAACATAGAAGTATATTTAGGAAGAACTTTTCCTTCAAGCAAGTGTCTAAAAGATGGGAAAAATGAGGACTGCAGTTATGCTGAGAAGCTTGTTAAATTTGATGAGACCACTTAAAGAAAATACACACTCATTTAAAAGTTTCCTGAAAAACATTGCTGTATAGAACTCCTCCTATCTCTTAATGTACCAACATTGTGAATTTATTTTTGATTAAAGTGCTTGAAAAAAAAAAAGAATAAATAACAACTATACTCAGTATTTAAAGTTGTTGGAATAGATTCCATGCACGATTGTCCTTTCAAATGAAACCAAACATGGAAAATGATTGAATTGAAGTCTGGAATTGGTTTCTGGTGTTTAAAAAGTCAAAATAAATATGATTCTTCAGACAAACTGTTTTATCTCAGACCCATTTCAGAAGCCACAAAAGATCTTCTGAAGAAATGTTAATTACTGAAGAGTCAAGATGATTTGATCTGATCTGTTATTCTGTAATCAGCATTACACATGTATAAGCATACAGCCGTTTTGTGATTTTTATTAATCATTTTAATATGCAAGCAAGCAAAAGCTTGACTAAAATTGGATTTATTTTAGTTTCATGGATTCCTCCCAGTTATAGTTTTAGAAATATGAATTTGTATTGTTATTAAATGCAGCATAAATGGGGAGCGTGATCACCATAACAAAAACAAACTTACAAACACTGTGTAGCCTAATCCTGCCAGTATGAGCAACAGTTCTCGTTTTTATAACTAAATCTAGAGGAATGCATTTAAAGTGAAGCTCAGGCATTATCAAGGCCATACCGTAAGTGAGCAAACTGGCTGTTGGGTTGCTTCAGTGTTCTTTAACCATCTCCAGGGGTGATTGGATCCCATTTGTGTTGAACTACCAACTAATCTGATATGGAGTTAAGTTTCTCACTCCACTTCCAGAGTTTTTTTGCTATACGAAGCTCTAAAAATCTCCAGTATTTCTGGTATTTCTGCAGTATTTTCACCAAACAAAAACATAACACAGACATTTAAGAGACATTGTTCAGACTTCAGGAAATTGTCAACTATTTTTCTTTTTGTTTTTTTGCAAGTGAAATATTCCCCCGAAAAGACCAATTTAGGCATCCAGCAATTCTGAAACAAGATACATGAAGAATATAAAATCAGTTTAAACAAATGCAGGCATTAATAATTTGCCACTCCAAATGTTCCTGCTGTGCAGTACGACGGAGTATTAGGGCCAAGCTAAGACCAAAAATAAAAAATATAGTCACGATATGAGAATAAAGTCATAATATTACAAGAATAAAGTCGTAATATTTTGAGAATAAAGTCGTAATATTAAATATATTATAAATATATAAATAGAACTTCACAAGACGCTCAATATTCCTCATTTTAACACAGGGAGAAGATGCTCTTCCTGTTAGAGTTCTCATAAATTATATTCTCATAATATTACAACTTTATTCTCATAAATTACGACTTTATTCTCGTAATGTTATGACTTTATTCTCGTAATATTACGACTTTATTCTCGTAATATTACGACTTTATTCTATTACGACTTTATTCTCGCAACATTATGACTTTATTCTCGTAATGTTACGACTTTATTCTCATATTATGACTTTATTCTCGTAATTTCCATTTTTTTTTTGTCTTAGTTTGGCCCTAATACTCCCCAGCCCTATTACCAGTAGTGAGAACTTTTTCAGGTTTTTTTAGTCAAGCATTGGGACCACGGTGATCAATCCTGGGCGGGGCCTGAATGGTGTGGACTGTGGTCTGACTGCCCGCAGCCTCTGATTGGCTGAGACTTGTGAGTGGTCTAAACTGAAAGTAACTAGAAGTACTGACCTGAGGAGATTTGACACTGTGTGTGTGTGTGTGTGTGTGTGTGTGTGTGTGTGTGTGTGTGTGTGTGTGTGTGTGTGTGTGTGTGTGTGTGTGTGTGTGTGTGTGTGTGTTCAGATCACAGGCTCATATAAATGCCTTTGTATGTGGGTGAGTGAGCATTTGTTTTATAAAGAGCTTTAGCCTCAGTGGAGCCAAGATTAAAAAGACCTGAAAGGAATTAATGTAACTCCACAAAAATTGCATTGTGAGCCTGAAATAAGTAATACGTTTAGGGTATTTGTTGCCTGATTGGATGAAGCTCACAAGAAATAAAGATCTACCGACATATCGCATAAACCGGTCTGTAGTTGGACAAATTCACAATATTATATTTCTCAAGAATGCAAAAGAAGTAGAAAATCTGAGCCTTCTGATTGTTTTGATTAAACAGCAATTTGATCCTGTAATCTCTCAGCAGAAGTTGTGTAATTAGTACATTTCTCCTTATATCCTTACATAGACATAGACATCATTTCCCTCCAGGGATTGATAAAGTAATATTCCATTCAACTGAACTGTCATAATAAATTGGCAAGATGCAAAATTAATGCAACATAATGCTATTAAAGCATTAAATTATATAAACCCAAAAATCATGATAGGGACGAGTGTTTTTAAATGGAAGTGATCTTTAGTATTAACTGCCATTAAGTTAGCTATTTAGAGCTTAGCATCATCTGTGAATTTGGCATCTAGTTTGTGAATTAAAAGCTGAGAGAGTATAATTACATTACTTTTTAAATTTCAAATGTGTGGCTCATTGTGGTGGTAATTGTACTATCAGACTAAACAGATTGTAGCCTTTGCTTGGGGCAAACCTTAGCTAAACATCCAATACAGACTCCAAGCTCTGATAGAAACACCATAAACATGAATAAATATTATAAAAATATAGTTTCAACAGGTAGCAAACATCTAAACACATTTTTGATTCCACTCCATGAAAAGATGTTTAAAAAACATTTCGCTTATATTGTTGTTGATTGGTTCGTGTTCTGTACTGTATTTTGTTGTTTTAGTTTCTTTGTTTTTAAAGCTGGGAAATCCCAATAAAGTTGCAAAAATGGCCTGTTTCAGCAAAGATAAACAAAGATTATATGAGGCTACATACTGTACTTAAAAAAAACAGCATCTTATCTGAAATAACATAATCAGGTGATGTACTCCATAAAAGTAACAGGAATCCCTGGAGGGACCTTGGCATGGGATTAACCAAAGTGCGAGGCATGTTGCGGGGAATTGGAATGAATACGTGTCTGCAGAGACGATTGCAGCCTCTTCGGGGAAAGCAGACGACACATAAACTTAATTTTCAGGTTGGACCTTCAGGTGGTTTGTGAAAACATTACACAGCGTTTGGCAGACAGACAGACATATATGTCTTAAAAATGTATTCAGGGTTTTGCACCACAACGTACACTTAGCTTGATTATATGATATGCACTTAGATGACTCTAATTAAACCAACACAAATAATTGTGATGCTGTAACTTATGAAAGCTCATTTATTATACTCAGTACTGGAGTTGAGGGGGGATGAGGGGGGATGGCATCCCCCCCTGAAATAAAAACGGTCCAAATCATC
The DNA here is from genome assembly GCF_033807715.1 of Cololabis saira. Lineage (NCBI taxonomy): Eukaryota > Metazoa > Chordata > Actinopteri > Beloniformes > Belonidae > Cololabis > Cololabis saira. Next base: position 9,641,316 of record NC_084593.1, on the reverse strand, counting down.
TCCCCTGTAAAACTGCCATCCCCCCTTTCCATCCTTATGTCATTTCATCAATGAATGTGGTTTTACTGCTATTTCAACATTTAGAGTCATCACCAGAAAAATAACTTATTTGACAATTTTCACCTGTTTCAAGTAAATTTTCACTTGAAATAAGTAGAAAAATCTGCCAGTGGGACAAGATTTATCTTCTTATTACAAGCAAAAAAATCTTGTTTCACTGGCAGATTTTTCTACTTATTTCAAGTGAAAATCTACTTGAAACAGGTGGAAATTGTTGTTTTTTCCAGTGATGAGTCTTGTTTTAAGTGTAATGAGATTTTTTTTACTAAAATTAGACATTTTAACTCGAAATAAGACAAATATTCTTGTTAAGATTTTGAGTTTTTGCAGTGATCCATTTCACTTATCCTGTGAAGGACAGAGTCATATTGATAAGTTCAGAAAACTGTTTTTTATTGTTGTGTTTTGATGTATTTGATGTAAGCCCAGTGGATATTTAAAGCTTACAGAAGGCTGCATTTAACTGCTGCTATGTCATTCCTGCAGTATTTATGCAGGTGTTTTGGTCACTGCTATTATTTGTAATATATTATATTATTTGTAATCAGCACAAATTATCTGTCCCCATATGATAAATTCCACCATCCCCCCTGATTTTATTTTTACAACTCGAGTACTGATTATACTTGATTTAAAAAATGATTTAGAACAATCCAGTTGAAGGAAAAATGTCAGTCACAACAGAAATCTTATGATGGGTTCACACTGTTGCAAACTCCTGCTGAAGCTTACCAAAGGTGTCAATATATACTTAGCTGAGCATGTTAGGAAATACGCTAACTGACCAACTGACCAATTGGTGTGACTAAAATATGGGATTGAAAAACACATAAGAAACAAATTTAGGTGGTTGAGATTATGATATTTTTAACTGAAATGTTTGTGTTTATTATTTAGCCACAGAAATAACAATCTATGAAACTTTACACTTTGCTGCCACCCTGTGGTTCATCTGAACCCATCAGTCAAGCGCTGACCTGCGGATCCTATTTGTTTAACATCTACTTCCTTCAAAGACACGACAGATGTCCAAATATGAGTCAACAAATGTCGTATAGCATCCCATTAAATATTGATCTGAACAACTTTGCAACTCAACTCTGTTTCTGTAACGTATTTGTAATTAATGAGAGCAGCAGTGTTGTTGACATGTAGGATTCAATAATTAAGCACACGTATTGTGTTCTCAAAGCAGCATTTAACACAGACACACAAGTGAGATAAACCACTAGCATTGTTATTCTGACCTGCGATAGTGCAAGATAAAATATATATTTAAATCAATCAGACACAAATAACATGACGACGACAATAACAAATATAAGTGAATTTCATGCTACAGATGGGGTCATAAGTCAAGATGTCATGCAGGTAATTCACATGTATTCCCTCTACTACAGCACACTAAAGTTAGAAGGATCAATAATCTCATATCGCATGTACAGCTTCGTCTTGCGGCTCCCCGGTGGCTCATCAGTCAGATCTGCTGAACGCGTCGTATGACCGCATTAATCATTCCCACCGCAGAGGTACAACAAGGCCTTCTGGTAGTCTCCAGTCGTGTCCTCCTGGAAAAACAAAACCCATTTCATTTCACTGACCATATGAAGGACGGTGGCTATTTCTTTCCATTGTTTTCCCGGTAAAAATGTATTATTTTCTTTTTTCCAATTGCTATTGTAAGTCACATTGACACTTAATAAAACAAGTGCAGATGAGGCTCTGGTGTCTCTGCCTCCTCCTCCCCACATGTCGACATGTCCTTGAGCTGAGAGAAAACGTCTCAAATTGCTCACGTCCTTTGTGGCAAATGTGTGTGAGCTAAACAAATGTTTAGCGTCAGTGGATCCTCACCCAGTCACATGTCTCAAGTTTCTCAGTGAATGCTACTGGCTATTTCATGGTCTGTATTTATACTGTATATTGCATTTTGACCCAAGCTACAAAGCTCTCTACATCCCCCCTGTAAAACTGCCATCCCCCCTTTCCATCCCTTATGTAATTTCATCAATGAATGTGGTTTTACTGCTATTTCAACATTTAGAGTCATCACCAGAAAAATAACACCAGAAAAATGTGACAATTTTCACCTTTTTCAGATAAATTTTCACTTGAAATAAGTAGGAAAATCTGCCAGTGGGACAAGATTTATCTTCTTATTACAAGCAAAAAAATCTTGTTCCACTGGCAGATTTTTCTACTTATTTCAAGTGAAAATATACTTGAAACAGGAGAAAATTGTTGTTTTTTCCAGTGATGAGTCTTGTTTTAAGTGTTATGAGATTTTTTTACTAAAATGAGACATTTTAACTAGAAATAAGACAAATATTCTTGTTAAGATTTTGAGTTTTTGCAGTGATCCATTTTACTTATCCTGTGAAGGACAGAGTCATATTGATAAGTTCAGAAAACTATTTTTATTTTTATGTTTTGATGTATTAGATGTAAGTTCAGTGGATATTTAAAGCTTACAGAAGGCTGCATTTAACTGCTGCTATGTCATTCCTGTGTTTTGGTCAGTGCTATTATTTGTAATATATTATATTATTTGTAATCAGCACAAATTATCTGTCTCCATATGATAAAATCCACCGTCCCCCCTGATTTTTTTTTTTACAACTCGAGTACTGCACACAACAATAGCAGAGTGGCTTCATTCCCAGAAATCAAAAAATAATTGGCCTAAATTTCACCCATATCTGTAGCTTTCTTAGATCCACATTTGGGTTTAAATGCATACTCCGGGTGAGTGTGGCTCCCTGAACGCCACACATCCACCAGACGTGGCATAATTCTTAATTTCCTATAGATATTTGGACAAAACTAATTTAATCAATTTTTGTCACATGTGGGTCATACAACACATCCCAAAATCCAAGTTTAGCGTCATTCAAGTGTCTGCTATCAGGGTTTCATGACAGGTATGTGGTGTAGTTGGATAAGAGATCAAATGGCCGACGGTAATCGACTATGACCAAATAGCTTATGCTAACAACGAAACTGCCAAAAATATGACTTATTTTCAAACTACATGGAAGAAGTTTTCATAGTTTGGTCAAAAAACTGTGGAGAACCAGCACAAAAGCCCTCTTTTGATTATGTTTATTTTGTTTAAAGGAACAATTTCAGGGATCAGAGTTAAACACTTGACCCAGCTTATTTAAGGCACAGTAAAAGGCTCGTCCTATGGTAGAGTTTTTGAGCACGGTGGGACCTTAGACACCAAAATGTTGTTCCCAATCCCTGAAATTTTGATGTGTTTCAAAATATACCCCCTTATGCTTTTCATAATGCTGTGCACATTAGATATATATTTTCTGAACATTTAAAAGATGAAAAACCTTAATGAAAATGTACTGGAAAAGACGCAACACAATTACCGGTATTGAGAAAAAATCTCTGAAGAAAAAAGTAATTTTAAGCAGAAAAGAGGGATTTTAGTATTTGAAGGAGCAGAAGTTTAATATCAGAGCACGAAGACATAATTATCTAAGATAATTATGTTGCTACAAACGTCCTGTCAGAATCTAATGAGCTCAGTTCTTGATTTGCTAAATATTAAAGATAATATCCAGGGATCAATCCTAAAGAAATATGATTTAATGTAATCACACCATGTAGAGAGGGTGTCTCCACTTGATCCTGTATCTTTTGGCTTTAAGCAGCAAACTATTAATAATTAATCCGTGATGAAGCGATTCAAATGAAAATTTAAAGCATATAACATAAAGTGTCTTTTGTTTGGTTGTTTTTTTTTTTTTAGAAGGGGCTGTCTTGCTGGTAGATAATGGCTCTGCATTGTGGAAAGATGATGAGGCAAAAATCGGTAAAAACACCTTAACTTTATCATGGTAGACTTTAATTTTGAAGATAGAGACATGAAAGTTGGATATGGTCGTGACTCACAAGTGTATCATAAAACTGTTGGATATGTGACAGTCAGGGACAGATTAGAATCTCATCCAGTAAATTCAGGCTTAATGACGACACATGTCAGTAGTTGGTTTATGTAAGAAATTCCTTTTTGCCTGGTTTTCATTAAACTCTGTAATATCAAGCTTCAACTTTTTGGGGAAAGAAAAAAAAGTATTCCCATATTGGAATTTATAATGACTCCTGAGTGAGAAGATTATTTAATTTCCATAGAATCAAAAGTACAACTAATGATGTGAGGTTTGAAAGATGGAGATGAATTGTGAACAGTTGTTTTCCAAGCTCAGCTTTGAGAATGCTCTGCATGGGGAAAACTGGCTTATATATCATATTAAATATACCAATGATTTTAAAATATTTAAACAAAATGATTACAGGGGAGAAATGTTTCAAATTGTATGATTTCCCCCACCCCATTCATTCAAAAATGATTTCATAGTGTCATTTATCTGTTCGGTCTCTGCCTTTCAGAAGTTCTGCAGGAAGATGCTAATAACTCCTTTCTAATAGGAACATCTGTTCCCAAGAGAACAGATTAATTCACTTTGGCTCGTGTGAGAAGCTGGAAAACAGTCTCATCACGCCCTGAAAGACATTAAAGTAAATCACCAGACCCCACTCTGTCACGGCACTGACACTAACAGCACACCCACACCGCACAGCCGGTGGTTTCAAGTCAAGCAGAGGGACAGACGAGTGCTTGAAGCAAACACAAGGGTGCAAACTGCTGCACATATTACATGCTAAAAACAAATCAGTGATGCAAACGCACAGAAAAGCTTTACTCTTGTTTACTGTTGTGAGCATTACCTGGATGGTGGTGTACAGAGACTCTCCATACAGCTTTTTAAAGCTTGCTCGGATGTCCAACATGTCCACCTCACTCCTCGACACCATTATCCTGGTCAGGGTCTCGTCATCCGTTCCAGCTCTCTAAACATCAAAAAATAAATAAATAAATAAAATCAGCAGCCACAGCTATTTTCATCTCAGCAAGAGTCATTTTCATTCATTCCTTCACTCCAGCTTCCTCCCAAAGTCTATGAATATGACTGACGGTTTCTTAGTGATTCTAAATCACCTGCAGCAGTGAGTGTGACTGTGCATACTTGTTCGTGCTGTTTTTCTTTTCCCTGCATTGGTTCTGTTATACATTGGTGATCTGTGCAGGTTGTAGACTGTCTATTACCCAGTGACAGCTGGGAAATGGTCCAGTCTCAACCGCACCATTCGACTGCATGGCTCTTTTTTTAGCATCTTTATTGTCTGTCTTTCCTAATTATAAGCCTCTGTATGAGGTAACTGGGTATCTATAACATTAAACTTTTAAAATGTAGGGTAATCCAATTCTGGATAGGATCATCTCTGTTGATATTTGAAGAAAAGGTCAACCAAACACAGCGCTATAGAACCTCTGTTACGTGCCACAGAGATGGGGTTTTCTGTGTCTCTGCATTTCTCTTCCACCTTCTCCTCTCCACCCTACCTACCACTCAGTCTCTGCAGGTCTGAGGTCCATAACCAGCAGCCATTCACCACCCATCTCTCATTGGCCAGCCTCTGATTCCCTGTCTCCGCCCTCCACCAATCATCTCCACCTGTGCCCTATAAAATGGCTGATTGCCAGTTCCTTCTGGTTCGCTCACAGCAAGTTGATGGCTGCTTGCTTAGAGTCCAGAAGCACACCCTGCTGTTATTGGTATTCTACTTAGTCTGGTGTAGATGCTGGGGGCCCCACGTAGGTAGACTCCATGTTTAGTCACACTAGGTAAGGGATGGTTGCCACTAGTGTATTTTACCCCACTGGTTAGTGTAGTTAGGCATATAGGCTTTTGTTTCCTTATTAGTCAGTTAGACAGAACTGTGTTTTTCCTTAGCTGCTTAATTTGTTATTTTGGCAACATCCACGTCCAGTGGTGGACAGTAACAGAGTAAATTTACTTGAGTACTGTACTTAACTACATATCCAGAGGATTTGTACTTTACTTGAGTATTAGATTTCTTTGGTACTTATTACTCTTACTTAAATACATTTCCAAGACAAATATTTTTACTTTTACTCGAGTACATTTCTAGGAAGGCTGAAAAGTACTCGTTACTTTCAGGTCTGCTCTTTTTTCTTCTTCCCTAAAATCCTATTGGACACAAGCTGTTTTTGTCAAAGGAGGAGACCTATCACAGTGCACGCTCTCCACTGGGATGTACGGAAAGCGGAAATACGTCAAGCCTCCTCAAAACGATACCGCCAAAGTAGCCTGCGTTTGTCAAGACAGAGCCGCAACAAGTCAAGACAGAGTCGCAACAATGGCTACGCCTGCGTCAGGAGAAGAAAGACAATCCGCTGAGTCGTCTGAGTCAGATAATGAGCCGGACTCGGAGCAGGGACTTTCACAAAATCCTTGGCCGTATCTTAAATCAGTGTTTGAGTTCGACCGAGTAAAAAACGAGGGCACAGACAAACCACAGACATTTACAACTTAAACTTTACAACTTAAATTAATTTAGAAAAAATATAGTAATTTACTGATGTGGAAAATAAGAAATTTACTCTTACTCTTACTCTTACTTTTACTTAAAGTAAATTTAAAAGCATTTACTTTTGGATACTTAAGTACCTTTAAAAGCAAGTACTTTTCTACTCTTACTCGAGTAATATTTTGACTGAGCTACTTTTACTTGTAACGGAGTAAATTTTGACCAGTAGTATTTGTACTCTTACTCAAGTACTGGGGTCGAGTACTCTGTCCACCTCTGTCCACGTCCCCTGGCAGTGGCATACTTTTGTTTTGTTACTTTGTTACTATTGTAAATATTGTAAATATCTTGCTGAAAATGCAGTAAAAACGAGCACACCCTTTAAAAACCCTGTGTTGTCTCAGTTATTTGCATCTTTTAATGCTTGGGTTCCCTTTTGGCTTAAATGTCATGCTATGTGACCCTTGGTTTCAACACCTGTACATGGCCTGACCAGGGGTTTCGTAACATGAAATTGGGGGCTCGTCCGGGAAATGAACTTGGGACCTCTCGCTCCCCTCTCTCTCTATCTCTCTCTCTCTCTCGTAACAACCTCCATCCCCTTTCAGGAATTTCACAATGTTTTTGTCTGTTTGTTTTGTTTTGATAGTTGAGGAGATAAGGAGATATTAAAGGATATATTCATTGAAAGTGAAAAAAAATGTTCACATAGAAACACTTTAATGCAGGGGATGTAAAGTTTAACCGAAACAAAGCAAAACCTGATATTAATATGAAGGATATCTAAATATATATGGTATAGTGGATGAATTTGACCAGAAAGTGGTCGTCATGCCAACTTTGGATTTCAGGGTTAAGGTTTTCCTGCAGATTTCCAACAAAGCTAATGTGAGATTTCAGCATCAAGATGAAAATGTTCAAGCTCGACCTCAACGTGACTTTGTCGGAGCACATTAATTAGCCTCAGCACTCCCATCTAACAATGAAAGAAAACACTCCATAGAATCTGAAACTTGGAAATAATTTGGATTTCTGAAATAAGAACAGCAAATTGGACCAAAAGCATCAACATAATAAAATATTGGCATAAAGGATCTAAATATTCATCAGGTGTGGCATCATGGTGAGTCATGCTAGATGCAGAAAGAGCAACAACTACAACCATGCTAAAGACAAAGATACTGAACACGTTTCTAACGACTTTTTAGCCACAGCATTTTAAATTCAAAGCAAATAAAGCCTCTACCTATTGCTGAAGTTGAAAGTGATGACATGACATGATAAACACTAAAGCTGTGGTAAAAGATTGAAACTATACACATTATTTTAATGACAAGTGTGTGCCAGACAATAATACATATTATTTTCCAGGGGTATTCCTGTAGACCAAAACTATTTGCGAGTCCCGGTTTTATAAGTCTACCAATGCCACACTACTGAAAAGGCTTGTTTTCATTGAAAATGGTTGAATAATATACAGGACTGTCTCAGAAAATTTGAATATTGTGATAAAGTTCTTTATTTTCTGTAATGCAATTAAAAAAACAAAAATGTCATACATTCTGGATTCATTACAAATCAACTAACATATTGCAAGCTTTTTATTATTTTAATATTGCTGATTATGGCTTACAGTTTAAGATTAAGATTCCCAGAATATTCAAATTTTTTTAGATAGGATATTTGAGTTTTCTTAAGCTTTAAGCCATAATCAGCAGTATTAAAATAATAAAAGGCTTGCAATATTTCAATTGATTTGTAATGAATCCAGAATGTATGAGATTTTTGTTTTTGTAATTGCATTACAGAAAATCACAATATTCTAATTTTCTGAGACAGTCCTGTATATCTACGTTAAATGTTAAGAACTGTGTATGAATTGAATATACTCCATGTACTATGTCCTTAGCAGAGCAACCCTAGAACATATGCATCTAAGGTTTCTAAAAGTTTATATATGACATGAAAGCAGCATAAAAGTTTATTTGCAGCAAGTTCTGACAGCATGGTTGGGTCACTAATACCTACCCGCATAGATTTATGGAGGCTCTCGGCAAAAAAGCCAGGAACACTCCTGACACATTTCACTGTGCAGACAGAATAGAGACACAAAAAGGTTCAGTGAAAGATTGAATCTGTACAACGTTAAGCTGAAATATGGAATAAAGAGGAAGCCGGGTTCATTGTCATTGTTGTGTATGATGGTTCAAGTGTTTCCAGAGTAAATTGTGGTTCTTACCAACAGCCAGCAGTAAGTTCTCCAAATTCCCAGTGGTCTCACTTTTAATGCTGTCCTCTATATCTGAGTCAGAGAGCTTCTTGTAGGCATCAAATACTAATTAAAAATGAAAATGAAAACAAATCACAGTGACACTTTGATGATGTTGTTGGAGTGAAAACAAATCCCTATTTACAATTTTAAAAAGGTTACGTACATTTTCGATTAAAGTACTTTGATTGCTCAGTTTACCTCTCTGTGTACAAGATGAGTGCAATTTCTGGTGTTTTATTGCACATCATGTTTATGGATCTCTATTACATCCTCCTGGGATCCAGCGAACTTAACGCTGGAGAATACCAATATATCTTCAAAATACCTTTTTTTTTCTCTTTTCAGAACTAGGTACCCCACAGAGGACGGTAATGAACTGCTGGGTCTTAAAAAGGATATCCACTCTATTTTATTAGCCAATATCTTACAAAATAAAGCGCTATCATCCAACAAGCAAATCCATATAAAAGCTATACAAAACACACAATTTGTATCTGCTTTATACCTGCACAGATTCATCATCACCACCTCTTATATCTAAATGGTAGATTCTTGTGCAAAAAAACCCCATCATATTAAAACTTTGTAAACCTAAAGTTTTATTGTCCATTTTCAACATGTTTTATGTAGGTTTTCTGTGTTTTTTATCACTGATCTGTTATTGCAACAGTTGCGATTAGATGCAGTCAATAATGGGCTGTTTACCACTCAAGGAAGGACTTCTGATTAGATGGCACTCTTGTCTAGACATATTTCATATGCTGCTTTTTCCGTGGCTACTCAGTTCCAGACTTTTTTGTTCAAGATCGCACTTAAGCGTTATCTCCCAGTCACCTGACTGAATGATGCTGAGCTTTATCTTGTTTTGCATCTCACTTTACTTAACATCTGTTCTCTCTATGCTTTCCCCTGGTGTCTTTATGGTGTTGGTTTTTTTTTTCCTATACAGACTATTTTGTTTCCTTGATTGTATTTGTAACAACTAACAACATATATCTCGTTTACATCATAACACTGAAATACACCGGCACAAACAACTTCACCTTTTTGGAGATGCTCTGCACTCCTGTTGCCAAGGATCATGATGAATTTTTCCTCATCTGTGCCAAATGTTTCCTCACCAGCAGCGAACAAGTCCTGTAATGTCAAAGAGTACCGTTATTGTCACACTTAAACCAAAACAGCTAAGAATTTTTTTTTCTCCCCAGTTTTCTTACTGCTGTGAGAAAAAATGCTTAAATTATTAGGGCCCGAGCACTTACAGTGCAAAGGCCTTATTGTATCTGTAGGAATTCTTTATTCTTTCTTTCTTTATTCTTTATCCTTCTGACGAAAGGAGGACCTTTTTTCCCCCCTAAACGTGCACCAAATTTCCACGCAAGCCAGGCCTGGCAAAAAATTTGATATTTAATGGTTTGCATTAATGGGCGTGGCCTAATGGCTCAACAGCGCCCCCTAGAAAACTTTGTGCCTCAAGCCCCACAATACTGTTTGCCGTACATGCACAAAAATCGGTACACACCTGTATCATGTCGCAACTTAAAGAAAAGTCTCTTGGCGCTATGGCCAGAACCGAACAGGAAGTCGGCCATTTTGAATTAATCGTGTAATGTTTGCGCAATTTATGCCATTCCTTCGGCAGTTAATACGGCCCGAACCGTAACGTGCACCCAGGTGTGTTATACATCAAAATGTGCGTCTCCATCTTGTGACTACACGCATTACTTTTCTCAGTCAAAAGTGTTACTGTGGCGACGCTAGACGCCAAAAAGCGTGCCCACCCTTCATCTGATTGGTCCATATTTGATAGTTCCCCAAAAGTCACCAAATTTTGCACCCAAGCCAGGCCTGGTGATAAATTTGATATTTCATGGTTTGCATTAATGGGCGTGGCAAAATGGCTCAACAGCGCCCCCTAGAAAACTTTGCTCTGCCATAACTTTTGAACGGGTTGTGATAAAGACATGTGGGTGGTGTCATCGGACTCGGTATTGAGTACTTGACCTTCATTGGCCTGAATTAGCCCCGCCCCTTCTTCTGATTGGTTGTCCCTATTTTCTGCTATAACTTTTGAATGGTTTGACATAGAGAGTTGTGGGTGGTGTCATCGGACTTGGTGTTGAGTCCTTGACCTTAATTGATGCAAATTGCACGCGCAAGGGCCCGTTCATCGCTGCTTGCAGCTTTAATTAGGTATGTTTCTTCTCCTATAACTATGATTTGATTGTATAACCAATTGTCACAGTCCATTTAAACATATAGTATGTGTTTTGTATTAATGATGTTTATTTTGGCTGCTTTGATCACTGAGTGCACGAACGCTGCAGCAGCACCGTTATGAGTCAAGACAGACTGGTACTATATTAATGTCTTGTGCTAATAGATACATGGGGGATTGTTCAATATTCATTTCCCATTTTAATATCATTCATGTGCCATTCCGGTAAATTACCATCCTATCAAAATTATGTAAGTGCTTTTGTTGAAAAGATTTGCAGAAGTTTCTCTGAATCACAAATATCAAATTCGCAACACTGATGTATTGTTCATTGCACAAGATTATATATTTATTGGATGTTCAACTTCTCATCTATTCAAAGCTCCTTGACTTTCCCTTTTCCCCACATTCAAATCTAGATTTTGTAAAAGTTTCACCACTTCATTTCACAAACAGGAAGGAGTGTTGGTCTTTCAGTCTGTAATCACACTCTTGATTTCTCATGCATACGAAATCGTTTTTTATTAGTATCACTAATAATCTGTCAGACAGGCCTCAGTTTGTGTGATTGGGGAGCAGCTCATCTGATGTGGTGGTCAGCAGCACAAGAACACCACAGGGGAGAGCTCTGTCTCTGCTCCTGCTCAGTCTGTTCACCTCAGGCTTCCAGTACAACACGGCAGAAGTTCTCTGATGACAAGGTGGTGGTGGGTGTATCCAGTACTGGAGTTGAGGGGGGATGAGGGGGGATGAGGGGGGATGGCATCCCCCCTGAGATAAAAACGGTCAAAATCATCCCCCCTGTAAAACTGCCATCCCCCCTTTCCATCCCTTATGTCATTTCATCAATGAATGTGGTTTTACTGCTATTTCAACATTTAGTCATCACCAGAAAAATAACTTATTTGACAATTTTCACCTGTTTCAAGTAAATTTTCACTTGAAATAAGTAGAAAAATCTGCCAGTGGGACAAGATTTTTCTACTTATTTCAAGTGAAAATCTACTTGAAACAGGTGAAAATTGTTGTTTTTTCCAGTGATGAGTCTTGTTTTAAGTGTAATAAGATTTCTTTACTAAAATGAGACATTTTCGTTTCAAATATATTTATTGGGAAACCACAAATTAAACAGAGGAATTAACAATCAACAGTTATGTTTCCTTTTTTTTTTTTAAACAGAAGGTGAGAAAAGTAATCCCTGACAGAAAGGGACAGATGACAAAAAATGAATAGCAAGTAAATAAGCAAAGCCCTGCATCCACAAAGCAGGTGAAACAAAAATGGACAGGAAAAAAAACAAAAAAAAAACAAAAAAAACAAAAAAACAAAACAAAACAAAGAAGGCAACAGTGCATACCCCCACCCCCCCCCCCCCTCCTTCCTACCCCCCCCCCCCCCCCCCCCCCCCAGGAGTGCATCCAACTAGGGATTCAGTCAGGTTCTCTTTCGAGATGAGAGACCAAAGGTTGCCAGATTTTATCAAGGTCCCTCAACTTGTCTTTCAGAATAAATCGAATTCTCTCCAAATGTAAGGTGTCTGTCAAAGCCGTCAACCAATGTTTAAATGAGGGGGCCTCCCTCTTCTTCCAGTTAAGTAGGATCAGCTTTTTTGCTGTTATAAGGCCATATGCCAGAAGGTGCCGCTGTACCCTATTTAGCTTCCTTAGCCCCTCAGATGATCCCAGAATTATTAAAATAGGGTCCGGGTCTAGTTGAATGCCCAAAATCAACGAAAAGAAATCAAATATTTCATGCCAGTAGTTTTGAAGTTTGGGGCAGAGAGCAAAACTATGAGATAGGGTACCCTCCATGGACTCACATTTCTCACACAGAGGAGAGACTTCAGGAAATATTTTATGCAGCCTCGTTTTGGAGTAATGTAGTCTGTGCAATATTTCAAATTGAATCAGACAGTGTCGGGCATTTATAGAACAGTCATGGATGTGCTCCAAACTCTCCTCCCACACATTGGGAGGTATCAGGGCTCCGAACTCTCTTTCCCACCCTTCTTTTATCCTATCCATCCCGGGAAGGCACATGCTTTGTAGAATCTCATATAGTTGCAAGATTATGTAGCGTGGATTGGGGAACAGGTTAAATAAACTCTCTATTTTATCTGGAATTGCCTTCTCAAAATTAGGGAGGTGTGTTCTGACATAGTTCCTAATCTGAAGATACCTGAAAAACTGATTCTTCTGTAAATTAAACCTTTCTTGGAGTTGCTGGAAAGAGGCAAAGGTCCCCTCTATGTATAGGTTACCAACAATACAAATCCCCAATCGTTTCCAGGTGGAAAAGGCCTCGTCCAGAGCTGATGGTGTGAAAGAAGGGTTTGCAGTTATAGGCAACAGAAATGAAACTGCCTTAAAATTAAAATGATTCCTTAGTTGTTTCCAAATCTTAGTTAAAGCGTAAATTACAGGGTTATGTTTAAAACAAGATCTATTGACTGGGACAGGAGATAGTACAACAGCTCTAATAGAATGAGGTAGACAATCTTCCCGTTCCATCTCTAGCCCGTCATAGGGTATCGGGTTGTCGTCTAACCAATATGCCATAGAGCGTATTCCAGTGGCCCAGTAATATAAAATAAAATTAAAGCTGCAAGCAGCGATGAACGGGCCCTCGCACTCACGGCCACCGCCCCCCCCCCATAAGCATATCAGAAACGACACCACCCACGACTTCCTATGTCAAACCATTCAAAAGATATAGCAGAAAAAGGGACAACCAATCAGAAGAAGGGGCGGGGCTAATTCAGGCCAATGAAGGCCAAGGACTCCATACAGAATCTGATGACACCACCCATGACTCTCTATGTCAAACCATTCAAAAGTTACAGCAGAAAATCGGGACAACCAATCAGAAGAAGGGGCGGGGTTAATTTTCACCAATTATGGTAAAGGACTCAATACCGAGTCCCATGACACCACCTACGACTCTCTATGTCAAAACATTCAAAAGTTATGGCAGAGAATAGTATTCTAGGGGGCGCTGTTGAGCCGTTAGGCCACGCCCATTAATGCAAACCATGAAATATCAAATTTATCGCCAAGTCTGTCTTGCATGCCAAATTTGGTGACTTTTGGAGAACTATCAAATATGGACCAATCAGATTTCAAAATGGCCGACTTCCTGTTCGGTTTTGGCCATGGCTCCAAGAGACTTTTCTTTAAGTTGTGCCATGATACAGGTGTGTAGCGATTTTCGTGCATGTACGTCAAACCGTATTGTAGGGCTTGAGGCACAAAGTTTTCCGGGGGGCGCTGTTGAGCCATTTTGCCACGCCCATTAATGCAAACCATGAAATATCAAATTTATCGCCAGGCCTGGCTTGCATGCCAATTTTGGTGCCTTTTGGGGAACTATCAAATATGGACCAATCAGATGAAGGGGGGGCACGCTTTTTGGCGTCTAGCGTCGCCACGGTAACACTTTTGAAAGAGAAAAGTAATGCGTGTAGTCGCAGGATGGACACGCACATTTGTACGTATAACACATCTGGGTTCACGATACGGTTCGGGCCGTATTAATTCTCGAAGGAATGGCATATATTGCTCCAAAATTACGTGATTAATTCAGAATGTTCGAAATGGCCGACTTCCTGTTCGGTTTCGGCCATGGCGCCAAGAGACTTTTCTTTAAGTTGCGACATGATACAGGTGTGTACCGATTTTCGTTCATGTACGTCACACCGTATTCTGGGGCTTGAGGCGCAAAGTTTTTTCGGTCTGAACCAACCAGATGAAGGGTGGGCGCGCTTTTTGGCGTCTAGCGTCGCCACGGTAACGCTTTTGAAAGAGAAAAGTAATGCGTGTTGTCGCAGGATGAAGACGCACATTTTGATGTATAACACACTTGGGGGCACGTTATGGTTCGGGCCGTATTAACTGCCGAAGGAATGGCATAAATTGCGCCAAAGTGACACGATTAATTCGAAATGGCCGACTTCCTGTTCGGTTTCTCGACATGACGCCCAGAGACTTTTCTTTAAGTTGCCCCATGATACAGGTGTGTACCGATTTTCGTGCATGTACGACAAACCGCATTGTGGGGCTTGAGGCACAAAGTTTTCAAGGGGGCGCTGTTGAGCCATTTTACCACGCCCATTAATGCAAACCCTTAAATATAAAATTTTTCGCCAGGCCTGACTTGCATGCAAAATTTGGTGACTTTTTGGGCACGTTTAGGGGGCAAAAAGGCCTTCCTTTTGTCAGAACAATAAGAAGAAGAAGAAGAAGAAGAATTCCTGCAATTACAATAGGGCCTTCGCACTGCAAGTGCTCGGGCCCTAATTAGGCAGTGCTAGACCCCCATTAGTTTTGTGTTTACAAAGATGATCCTTCTTTATTCTATGAGACTTGTAATTCCATACAAAGGGGAGAATGATAGAGTCCAATTTAATGAAAAAAGATTTGGCAAGGTAAATAGGTAGGTTCTGAAAAAGATAAAGTAGCTGAGGGAGAAAAATCATCTTAACAGCATTCACTCTGCCCAGCAGAGAAATGGGGAGTGTTTTCCAAAATTGTATATTGTTTTCTAATTTATTCAACAGGGTGGGAAAATTGGCCTTGTAAAGATCATTATACTTCTTGGTAATTACTATCCCCAAATAAGTTAGACTGTCTGATGCTATTCTGAGAGGAAACTGTTTGAGCCAATCTTGATCTGTTACATGTATTGGTAGTAGCTCGCTTTTGCCCCAGTTAATTTTGTACCCGGAGAAACTACCAAACAGTTGAAATGTTTTCAAAATCGAGGGAATTGTAATCCTAGGCTGCGTGACAAATAACAAAATGTCGTCCGCGTACAGCGATATTTTATTCTTAGTGTATTCTGTATTGTAACCATGTATATCTGGATGCAAACGGACAGTCTCGGCCAGCGGTTCCATGGCTAGCGCGAACAGTAGAGGGCTAAGTGGGCAGCCCTGCCTCGTGCCCCTACCTAGCCGGAAAGGATCAGAAAGCGTTCTGTTAGTAAGAATTCTGGCCCGGGGGCTATTGTACAAGAGCTTAGTCCAGGACACAAATTTATCACCACAGTTGAACTTCTGCAAGACCGAAAATAAGTATACCAATTCTACCCTATCAAACGCTTTTTCGGCGTCCAGACTAAGAATAATAAGGTTCTTTTGGGGAAGCCTGGGAGAATGCATGATATTTAAAAGACGTCTGAAGTTATGGAAAGAATTTCTTTGTGGGATAAACCCAGTTTGGTCAGGGTGAATCAGCTTGCACATGAATACGTTAAGTCTTCTGGCCAATGTCTTGGCTAGAATTTTTTGATCCGAGTTTAATAACGAGATTGGCCTATAAGAACCTACTTCTTCCAAATATTTCCCTTTTTTGGGAAGGAGGGTGATAGTGGCCTCGGTCAGCGTCTGGGGCAGTACTCCATCCCCATACGATTGGATGTACATTTTGCGCAGATAAGGAACCAGCAATCCCCCAAACCTCTTATAAATCTCATTGCTGAGTCCATCAGGGCCGGGGCTTTTACCGTTTTTCATCGAACCAATGGTTGCTAATAGCTCTTTACATGTAATGTCTGCTCCTAAGGTATCGCGGTCCGCTTCACTCAGAGACGGGAGATTACATTTATCCAGAAATTTCTGCATTGTTTCTCCCACAGAGTTAACCTCAGAAGTGTATAGCGTTTCATAAAACTGTCTAAATCTGTCATTAATATCCTTGGGAGATGTAAGGACATTTCCTGAACCAGACTTAATTTTGTGGATAGTCCTGTCGTTCTCAAGTTTTCGTAGTTGTCTCGCCAGTAATTTGTGTGGCTTATCGCCGAATTCAAAATATCGCTGTTTTGTAAAAATAAAGGCTCTGCAAATCCTATCTGATAGTAACTTGTTAAGTTTAAATTTAAGAGTCGATATTTTAGTATGTTTTTCTAATGAGGGGCGCAGAGCATTCTCCATATCGAGTTTACGGATTTCCTCCTCAAGTTCTAGTTGTTTTGCCTTATTACGCTTCTTGAGAGAGGATTGAAAAGAAATAATGTGCCCTCTCAGAAAGGCCTTAAAGGCTTCCCATAACAGTGTAGGAGATGTATTTTCATTATCGTTAGTTTCAAAAAATAACTCAATGTTTGATTCCAGATATTCACAGAACTTCTTATCTGTGATGAGTTGAGGATTGAATCTCCAATTTCTCTGGGCAGGCATGTTCTCACCAAGCTGTAAAGAAAATGATATTGGGCTGTGATCGGAAATAATAATATTGTGGTATTTCGCATTGTAGGAAAATGGCATTAGTTTACCATCAACCAAGAAAAAGTCTATTCTGGTATAGCTATTATGTACCTTAGAATGAAAGGAATAGTCTCTACCAGTAGCATTAGAAATCCGCCACACATCAAAAACATTCATATTTTCAATATAAGATCTCAGCAGATTAGAGGCCCTGGAAGGTTCCACCCTCTGTGAAGAAGACCTATCCAAATAAGTGTCCAAAACTAAATTAAAGTCTCCACCAACTATTAGATTGGTGCTGGAGATATCAGGAATCAGATTAAAAACTTTTTTGAAAAATCCTGGATCGTCGTAATTGGGTCCATATATATTTAATAATGTTACAGGTGTAGAGTGAAATTCTCCCACAACCATGACATATCTCCCGTCCTTATCCGCTATTGTAGACAGATGTTTAAAGGGAACCCCCCTACGGATTAAGATGGCCGTGCCACGAGCCTTAACTGAAAAATTAGAGTGATAGATATGTTGTATCCACCTACACCTGAGCTTAGCATGCGAGTCGTTTTTCAGGTGGGTTTCCTGTAAAAAAATTACATCCGCCTGCAAGGATTTAAGGTGAGCGAGCACCTTGCCTCTCTTAACTGGCTCGTTAACGCCATTAACATTCCACGAGCAGAATGTTATATCATCCCTCCTGCTGTTATTATTTTGCATTATGTAGGGTGGTTGCAGGCATCCATCCTCAGACTCTCTCCCTGCTCCGCTGGGTATATGTAACTGTGAGTTAAATGACACTCCACCCACCCCCCCACCCAATCCCGCCCCCCTCCCACCCAAGACACAGATAAACGGAAAAACAAAAACATCAGAAATACGTAGTCTAACCTCTCTAACAGAGAAGAAACTCTAACAACCGACTGTGGTTGAACTCTTGATCCTACAGTTAGAGCTAGTAGCCCTACAGTTGTCAAAATTCTAACAAAACCTATTTAGTTACAAAAGGGATTAAACATCTCCCATTAACAGCATTGAAAAGATATGTAAACTTCCACTTTTTAGCAGACCGTATTGAAATAAACACAAAACTCTGGGGTTCACACCCATTCATAAACCCCTAGGATTAACAAGGCGTCCCCTCCTCTGAGTGACTTAAAGCCATGCTGTCTCTGCAGTACAGTAATGTCCAAGAAAATAATGTAATTGTCCAAAAATTAAGTTCAAACTACCAAATGAAATATGCATTCTAGCAGATATGCAGGCAAAAAGCAAATAAATATACGTAAACCTAATAAGAGAAAATATATATACATATATATATATATATTTTTTTTTTTTAATAAAAAAGTTTCACATTGTAGTAGGGAGAGGGGGACTGGAATCCATGCCTCTGGTCTAGTTGTCATTTACCTCCAGTCTCTATCAAAAGAGCATGGTCCATGCTCTCAGACGTGCACCTCAGGTACGACCCTGACCGAAGTGGTTTTCAGCATACCGACGGGCCTCATCAGGATCTGTGAACGTGGTCTCTTTACCATTGTGAGTCACTCTCAACTTGGCTGGATACAGGAGACCAAATTTGACTCCAGGCTGGTCCCGCAGCAACTTCTTGGCTGGAGTGAAGGCGGCTCTGCGTTTAACAACAGTGGGTGGAAAGTCTCTGAAGACTTGGATCCGCTGCCCTCGATATGTCAGATTTCGGGATTTCATGACCTTTTGCAGGATGCTCTCCAGCGCGTGACAGTAGTGCACCCTGAGAATCAGGTGCCGAGGAGGCTCGCTGTCCCCAGGACGCTGCCTCAGGGCTCTGTGGGCTCGGTCGATCACTGGTTTTTCATCCAGCTGTAAAACCTCCATAAGCAGCTGGGCCACGAAATCCCTGGCTTTCTGGCCGTCTTCTTCCCCTTCCTTGACTCCCGCGATTCTCAAATTCTGACGCTTAGATCGCCCCTCCAGGTCCAAACACTTTTCTGACAGTTGCTCAACCTGGCTGTGCAGCTGCTTCACCGTAGCTTCTAGGTCCGCAACAGTATCGGAAGTAGCATTAGCATTAGCTTCTAAACTTTTCAGCGTTTCACTCTGGGAGTTCAGTTTGCCGTGTACCACAACAAATGCGGCGTCACTTTCTGTTCTCAGAGCGGCAATTTCAGATCTCAAAGCCGTATTCACAACAGCAATTTTCTCGTCAATTTTGTCGCAAATGTCCGACTTAGCTTGGGACAGCTCCGCTTGCAGTGATGCTATGGCGGCCAGCACAGCTTGGATGTCCGTGCTCGGAGTGCTCGGCGCCGGGTCCTCCCCCTCACTCTGGACCGGCGCTTCAGTCGGGCCCTCACCTTCATTCTCCGTTTCCCAGGTCGTCCCCGCTCGTGTCGGCATTTTTCGCAGTGTAATGGGCACCCAGAGAGTTTAGGATGAAGAATACGGTAACCGGCAGGTCAAAGATTGCACAGGTTTTGTGTTAAATGTAATTTTAACGTGAAATCTGTAGGAGCTACAGCGAGACGCGTCCTATCCCCTCATAGCTCCACAGCGCCCCCCCTAAAATGAGACATTTTAACTAGAAATAAGACAAATATTTATTATTTTGAGTTTTTGCAGTGATCCATTTTACTTATCCTGTGAAGGACAGAGTCATATTGATAAGTTCAGAAAACTGTTTTTTATTGTTGTGTTTTGATGTATTTGATGTAAGCCCAGTGGATATTTAAAGCTTACAGAAGGCTGCATTTAACTGCTGCTATGTCATTCCTGCAGTATTTCTGCAGGTGTTTTGGTCACTGCTATTATTTGTAATATATTATATTATTTGTAATCAGCACAAATTATCTGTCCCCATATGATAAAATCCACCATCCCCCCTGATTTTTTTTTACAACTCGAGTACTGGGTGTATCAAAGACAGTCAGGACCCTGATGAGTAGCTTTGTGCAGTAGGTCCAGCACTGCCATATCCATCAAGGGCGCGGATGTGGAAGTGGTGAACGGCTACAAGTACCTGGGGGTGCACTTGAATGACAGACTGGACTGAAGCACCAACACTGATGCCATGTACATGAAGGGGATGAGCAGAAAGCTCAAAGCCTTCTCAGATCAGATATCATTGGTTTCAGTGCTCCCACTAAAGTGAAGGTTGTCTCTGGTAAGACGAAATCTTCGTGGAGAAATGCCCCGCGAGTAAGAAGTAAAAAAGGGAGTGTCGAAAAGCCAAAGGGAGGTGGTGAAATACTAGACTACAGGTTCACAATGATATCTATAAAGGGAGACTTCACAGATATAATTTACATCTGAGGAATGTAAGGGAATCCTTCTTTTCTGAAATCATCAATAAAAGTTGTGCCTTGTTTGCTACAGTGGACGGTTAACAAACCCTCGTGTGTCCGCAGCATCTGAACTCAACTCTACTAAGGCCTGCAATCAATTGCCAACTTCTTTACTGAGGCAATCCAGAAGATTAGAAAAGCAGTCAGTGTAGCAATATAAAGTCCAGCAACAATGCTGTCTCCAATTAAAACTCATTTTGACAAATCTACACAATTTTACCCAATCAACTACAAAAACCTGGAGGACATTATGGATCAGCTAAACTCATCCTCCTGTTGTTGCAATATTTTAGACACGGCTTTCTTCCAGAAAGTTTTACCCGTCATGGCATCTGATCTGATTCAAATAGTGAACTCATCCCTTTTGTCAGGTGGTTTCCCCCCAGACCTTGAAGACAGCATCAAACCGCTGTAAAGATCAATTTGGACAAGTTGCTAATGCAAAATTACCTCGTTGGGAGGGAAGGAGCCGGAGCTTGTGCGTGAGGTTGAGAGATACCGGCTAGAGATAGTCGGGCTCACCTCCACACATAGCTTGGGTTCTGGAACCCAGCTCCTCGAAAGGGGCTGGACCCTCCACTACTCTGGAGTTGCCCAGGGTGAGAGGCGGCGGGCTGGTGTGGGCTTGGTTATAGCCCCTCAGCTCAGTCGCCATGTGTTGGAGTTCACCCCGGTGAACGAGAGGGTCGCTTCCCTGCGCCTTCGGGTTGGGAAAAGGTCTCTCACTGTTGTTTGTGCCTACGGGCCGAACAGCAGTGCAGAGTACCCGGCCTTCTTGGAGTCCCTCGGAGGAGTACTGGATAGTGCTCCAACTGGGGACTCCATTGTTCTACTGGGGGACTTCAACGCTCACGTGGGCAATGACAGTGATACCTGGAGAGGCGTGATTGGGAGGAACGGCCTCCCCGATCTGAACCCGAGCGGTGTTTTGTTGTTGGACTTCTGTGCTAGTCACGGTTTGTCCATAATGAAAACCATGTTCAAACATAAGGGTGTCCATCAGTGCACGTGGCACCAGGACACCCTAGGCCGGAGGTCAATGATCGACTTTGTTGTCGTTTCATCTGACCTTCGGCCGCATGTCTTGGACACTCGGGTGAAGAGAGGGGCTGAGCTGTCAACTGATCACCACCTGGTGGTGAGTTGGATGCGCTGGCGGAGGAGGAGGTTGGACGGACCGGGCAGACCCAAACGGATTGTGAGGGTCTGTTGGGAACGTCTGGCGGAGCCCTCTGTCAGGGACATCTTCAACTCCCACCTCCGAGAGAACTTCTCTCGGATCCCGGGGGAGCCGGGGGACATCGAGTCTGAGTGGACCATGTTCTCTGCCTCCATTGTCGACGCGGTGGCTCGAAGTTGTGGATGCAAGGTCTCTGGTGCCTGTCGTGGCGGCAATCCTAGAACCCGGTGGTGGACACCGGAAGTACAGGATGCCATCAGACTGAAGAAGGAGTCCTACCGGGCTATGTTAGCCTGTGGGAGTCCTGACGCAGTAGGTAGGTACCGGCAGGCCAAGCGAGCCGCGGCTCGGGCAGTCTTGGAGGCAAAAACCCGGGTCTGGGAGGAGTTCGGGGAGGCCATGGAGGAAGACTTTCGGTCGGCCTCGAGGAAATTCTGGTGGACCGTTCAGCGCCTCAGAAGGGGGAAGCAGTACTCTGCCGGCACCGTTTATGGTGCGGGTGGGGAGCTGTTGACCTCGACTGGGGACATCGTCGGACGGTGGAAGGAATACTTCGAGGATCTCCTCAACCCGACTGACATGCCTTCCACTGAGGAAGCAGAGAGTGGGGACTCGGGGACGTGCTCATCCATCACCCAAGCCGAGGTCACCGAGGTGGTTCATAAGCTCCTCAGTGGCACCGGGGGTGGATGAGATTCGCCCTGAGTACCTCATGTCTCTGGATGTCGTAGGGCTGTCTTGGTTGACACGCCTCTGTGACATTGCATGGAGGAAGGGGACAGTACCGCTGGAGTGGCAAACCCGGGGTGGTGGTCCCTCTCTTTAAAAAGGGGGACCGGAGAGTGTGTTCCAACTACAGGGGGATTACACTTCTCAGCCTCCCCAGGAAAGTCTACGCCAGGGTATTGGAGAGGAGATTACGGCCGATAGTCGAACCTCGGATTCAGGAGGAACAATGCGGTTTTCGTCCCGGTCGTGGAACACTGGACCAGCTCTATACCCTCCGCAGGGTGCTCGAGGGTTCATGGGAATTTGCCCAACCAGTCTACATGTGTTTTGTGGATCTGGAGAAGGCATTTGACCGTGTCCCTCGTGCCATTCTGTGGGGGGTGCTGAGTGAGTATGGAGTCCGGGGCCCTCTGTTAAGGGCTGTCCGGTCTCTGTATGATCGGAGCAGGAGTCTGGTTCGCATTGCCGGCAGTATGTCAGACTTGTTCCCGGTGTGTGTTGAACTCCGGCAGGGCTGCCCTTTGTCACCGGTTCTGTTCATAATTTTTATGGACAGGATTTCTAGGCGCAGCCAGGGGCCGGAGGGTATCCGGTTTGGGAACCTCAGGATTTCATCTCTGCTTTTTGCGGATGACGTTGTCCTGTTGGCTTCATCGGACCGGGACCTTCAGCATGTGCTGGGGCGGTTTGAGGCCGAGTGCGACGCAGGGATGAGAATCAGCACCTCCAAAACCGAGGCCATGGTTCTCCATCGGAAAGGGTGGCGTGCCTTCTCCGTGTGGGTGGAGAAGTCCTGCCTCAGGTGGAGGAGTTCAAGTATCTCGGGGTCTTGTTCACGAGTGAGGGAACGATGGAGCGTGAGATTGACAGACGGATCGGTGCAGCATCCGCAGTTATGCAGTCGATGTACCGGACCGTCGTGGTGAAGAAGGAGCTGAGTCGAAAGGCGAAGCTCTCGATTTACTGGTCAATCTACGCACCTACCCTCACCTATGGTCATGAACTTTGGGTAGTGACCGAAAGGACGAGATCGCGGATACAAGCGGCCGAGATGAGTTTCCTCCGCAGGGCGGCTGGACGCTCCCTTAGAGATAGGGTGAGGAGTTCGGTCACCCGGGAGGAGCTCAGAATCGAGCCGCTGCTCCCATCACATTGAGAGGAGTCAGCTGAGGTGGCTTGGGCATCTGTACCGGATGCCTCCCTAGGGAGGTGTTCCAGGCATGTCCCTCCGGGAGGAGACCCCGGGGAAGACCCAGGACACCCTGGAGAGACTATGTCTGTCGGCTGGCCTGGGAACGGCTCGGACTCCCCTCGGAAGAGCTGGAGGAAGTGTCTGGGGTGAAGGAAGTCTGGACATCCCTGCTGAGGCTGCTGTCCCCACGACCCAGGAACGGATAAGCGGTGGACGATGGATGGATGGATGGATGGATGGATGGATGGATGGATGGATGGATGGATGGATGGATGGATGGATGGATGGATGGATGGATGGATGGATGGATGGATGGATGGATGGGCTAATGCAAAATTATAGACCCATCTCTAATCTTCCGTTCATCAGTAAGCTTCTTGAAAAAGCTGTGTTTCAACAGTTAAATACCTTCTTAACTCTGACATCTTCTAGTCCATCTGGCTGCACCTTCCACCAGCGTCAGCCATTGTGATGCCATGATTTACCGCATGATCCACAAGTGTTGCCCTGATATAATCAGGAGTCTGTCTATATGGTTGGCCTCTTCTTCCCCAGTTTTGTCCCCCTCCTCCCCACATCCTCCTCACCCCTCTTCCACGAGGCTGACCTTCCATGTGTTGCAGTTTTGTAGATACAGTGTGCACCTCATGCCAATCCCGTCCCCTGGTATATACATACTTGTAAAGTCGTTTGTGTGATTCAACTGTTAGTGACTGTGAACAAGAGGCTTATCATTGGTTACAACTAATAGTTCACACACTCCTTTTCATCAGTGCAAGATCAAATTTTCATGGAAAAACAATACAAATATTTTTCAAATGGATGCACAAATTTGTGTGCAATGACATGAAGATTATTAGTTGTATGAACGATGACTATTCAGCCTGTACAAGTATAGTTCATTTTGACAGAAATGATAAAAGCAAGTTAATTGTCATGATTTGTATTAACTCAATTGCTTCATGTCAAAAAGCATATGCCATTGGATGAAAGGAACATGAAAGTGCCACTAAGTTGTGCCCAAACGACTAAAGGTTGTGGATGTTGCACTAACTGTTGTGCAAAGTTTAATTCTGTTGCGATAAATGCACCAAAGTGACTTAGAAAACTGTAAACCACAGAATGAGCTCATCATACTTACCGCAAGCAAAAACAACCCGACTCTCAACTTCACTGCATCTTAATTTTTAAAGATAATGCAGAACAGCAATTGCACTTGGCATAAAAATTGTTTTGACAGTCCCCTGAGGTTTTTAGGAAAGGCATTAATATTTGCATTTCTTTTCTTGGAGTTTGAGCAATATTTCTTTGTGAGATGAGTTCATAAGGGACAAATGTAGCTGAAGAAAGGGGATCCATGTTAATTATAAACAGCTAGGGTTAATGGGGTCATTTATTAGCAAGAAGACATTTTATTTCAGAAAAATAAAAGTTGATTAATGACCCCTGATCTCTTCATTTCTTACCTTAGCATCCTTCTCAATGTTTTCCTCATCGACTCCTTCCTCTCTGCTCCCCTTCACAGCCAGATGAAGGCAGACATGTAGGAGGGCAGGCAGGTGAAAATACAGGAAGAGAGGATGAAACACAAAGCAAAAGTAGGTCAGTGTTGATGAGCTCAGAGCCTCTGTCAACCCAGGTGACCTCTGAGGATCAGATTAGCCCGAGAGAGCCCCCAAAATTGTGTGATTGCGTTTCTGACTTGAAAACAAAACACATTCAAGGAATCAACTGTGGTGTGCAGCAGCGTTTTCATCCTCCCCCTCTGAAGCCCAAAAAACCCCTCATGACTGGGTAATGGCATCGCCGGGGGCCTCTCATTATCATGTCAGGAAACAGAAATCTCTGTACCTGCAGCAGGATCACCAGCAGCTTCATATAGTGCCCGCTCGTGTCACCACAGATATCTTTCTCCAATTTGCCTCCAAACTCTTGAGGAAAGAACAAAAGAGGACTAGAAGATTACATCTCACGACAACCGTAATAAAGGTGCGAGCAATAGCATTTGTCCTCCATTTGGAGAAGGACCTTTGATCAGAGAAATATGAATATTTAGTAAGTGGCCTCTCCCTTTGTCAGATTCAGAGAAAGAGGGAGCTTTGCCCTTGGACATTTTTTCTTTTGGGCATTTGCTTTTTACTTTGCTGTATTATTTAATATATTAAAAAATGTGAAAGAGTCAGTGGTGAGGAATAATAACTCATACACTTACTTGCATATTTTATATTGACAATATTTTCAATCTAATTCATACAGGAGAGAAAAGACATAACTAGGATAAAGAAACAGTGTATACAACATAAAATTGCAGAGCCAACTTAGCCCACACAGATAATAACTGGCTTAACTTTTCAAAAAGATTTTAGAAGTTTTGCACAAAATAGCACGCAAAAAAATCAAAAATTTAACTTTTATATTAACAATATTTTCAATCTAATTCATACAGGAGAGAAAAGACATAACTAGGATAAAGAAACAGTGTATACAACATAACATTGCAGAGCCAACTTAGCCATACAGATAATAACTGGCTTAACTTTTCAAAAAGATTTTAGAAACTTTGCACAAAATAGCACACAAAAAAAAATCAAAAATGTTCCCATGCGATAAACTGAGTTTGGAGTTTGAATCCAAAAGAGATTGTTTGTACATTTCTGGCAGAGATACTGGGACCTCTAAGTTTAACCACCCAAATAAGGATAATGTATAAAAGCACAGCGCAGACTAAAATCTTTGTTTAAAATCTTTCAAGATGTCACATAAAATAGATAATATATAGTATGTAGGTGTATGTGTATATGTATGTATGTATATATGTATACGGCTTAATTTAGGGTGGCAAATTATGTTTTGTGTTGTGGATAACCGGGGCAGGGCTACATACGTTTTTTAACTTCTTCCTGCTCCATTTCGAGCATGCAAAAAAAAAGGAAAAAAAAAAAAGCCAGTGAGGTATGTTTTTATTTATGATTGTTATGATTTGTATTATACTGTATTTATTATGATTATTATTTAACTATTGTTCTTTGGTTTAAATATATATATATATATATATATATATATATATATATATATATATATATATATATATATATATATATATATATATATATATTTATTTATTTATTTTTTTTATTATTTTTTTTGTTTTTATTTTGAGCATGTTCGAAATAAAGTTTTTCATTCATTCATTCATTCATTCATAATTAGGAAACAATTGTTTTTCTTTTTTAAATCAGTCATTCCCCCTCAGGTAACAGTTTTACTTGAGATTATCATTCAATTATATAAAAGCGACAAAGCTTGAGATTTGAATGTTCAACAGAAACCATTCACTGTTTTCCCGAACCGACAGCAGTCCCATTAACCATGTTGGTCTGCTCTTGTTTGTCTCTTTCTCTGCTCATAACATCACCTTTCTTGTACACTTTGATGATTTCTTTGATCCGTTCACCAGTCCTGGAGGCCAGGATCTCCATCAGCACTTGATCATCAGTCCCTGCACCCTGGGAACAAAATCAAGGTGTGAATGAGTTCAGTCTATAACATTAATATTGATATTCCTCAGGCAGCGGCTCTCAAATTGTGTGGGCCTTGAGTCTGAGCTAAAAAGCAAAAGAGGTGAAAATGTCTGAGAGCCAACTAAGAAAAAGTCCAGTTTGATCCGTCATTTGTGTTGAGGAGAAAAACATCGCAACCTCAAGGTCAGCTATTCAGAGGAGCAAAAGTTGCGCTTGTCTCCTTGAAGTAGCTCTGAGATTTGAAGTAGTTACAGAGGGAAAGGAAAGGCCAGCTTTTACAAATGACACCGCATGACAGATGCTTTTTATAACGGAGAAAATGCGGACCAAAAAAATAATGAGAAAGACTGATTAAGAAAAAGTATTTCTCTTTTTCTTTTCGAGCTGTTAGAACTATTAAAATCAATTGTAGACCTAACCCTGAGCGACACAATGAATGTCAGTTTAGGAATTAGCATCACAAAAAGTAGCTAGGACATGCCAAAACAGTTTCATAGAATACCTGTGACAAAAAAGAACAATTAACCTTTTATTAATCAGATGAACTGACTTGGCTTTGTTCTTTCAGAGCAGATTAGGCATGGCAGGGTGTTGACGTCTCATGTGACCGTTGCATGATATCATATCAATCTAGAGTAGAGAAGCTCCACAAAAAGCTGGGATCGCCAAAGTGGGTCATTATATTCAACATGATGATAATAAAATAGAATGAAAATGACCTGGACAAATTACTTAGTACCTCTGGAAAAGAGCTGAAACAATTTGACCACAGTGATACATCAAACAAAAGTGTGTTAGCATCATGGATGATTTCAATCTTGCAATCAGTCAGTTTGACCATTTAAATGGCCACTCTGCTGTTTGGCATCATGGTGTTCACTGCACTGGACGTTGGACCAGAGAAAGTAAAGGAGACAGTTATCTGAGGAGATGAGAAAGAAGATTCTACACAAGCATGTTAATGTTGAAGAGTAGAGGACCATCTTCAAGCAGCTTGATGTTCATGTGACTACAGTTGCAAGTTTAGGATCTGCAGGAGTGTAGAAAACCTCCCTGGATGTGGCTGCAGAAGGAAAACTGGAGCCACAGATAACCAGAGGTGTCGAAAGTATTCACATTCATTACTCAGGTAGAAGTATAGATACTAGAGTTTAAAAATACTCCTGTAGAAGTTGAAGTATCAACTCAAGTTTTTTACTCAAGTAAAAGCATAAAAGTACTGGTTTCAAAACTACTTAAAGTATAAAAGTAAAAGTAATGTAAGGGGGAAAAAAAGCCATTAAGGACAAAAGCCATTGAAAATGAATGCATCTTAGTATAATGCAAATATATTAAAGAACCATATATGTGTACTATTGAGCATTAACATGTGTTTCAGAGAGCAGGAGATATGATGACTAGTTGCCTATAAGTATTGTAATGGTGCAAAAAGTCAAACTTCAGAGGCATGTTATCATTTATCCTAACCTTTATTGGAATGTACATCCAAGTTTAGTTGCAGGAATCTGAGGGAACGGATGTAAGAACAAAACTGGACAAGAACATCTGAAACAACCACAACCAAATTGACTCTATCCGGATGGAGCAATTTAACTGGATAGTTTTTATTAAAGGCCGAAATGAAATAGAGTAACGAGGCTGTTTTTAAAATGTAAGGAGTAAAAAGTACAGATAATTGCGTGAAAATGTAAGGAGTAAAAGTAAAAAGTCGTCTGAAAAATAATGACTACAGTGAAGTATAGATAACCAAAATTTCTACTTAAGTAAGGTAACAAAGTATTTGTACTTCGTTACTTGACACCTCTGCAGATAACATGAATGAAAATGCTTCCAAAGCGATTCAGGGTGAACTTCAAAGTCCAGGTACATCACCGTCAGATCTAACCATCTGTCAGGGCCAATGTGGATTTAATGGAAGACGCCTGCAGAAGACTTCACTGTAGAAAGCAAATTATAAGAAAGTGAGACTAGAATTTGTAAAAATCGAAACCGATAAGCCGAATGTCCTTTGGACAGCTGAATCTAAACTGGAGCCCTTCAAACCGCAGAGAGCCCGAAGCAGCTTGTTCATGAAGAGTGGACCTAAATACCTGTCTCCAGGTGCAGAAGTCTCTTTGAGAGTTACACACATCCCGTGATTGCAGTGACGACCTCAAAAGTTTGTGTAACAAAATATTAAGTTGAGGGTCCCAATATTTCTGTCCATGCCAGTTTCATTTGTTTTTTTGTTTGTTTTAATGATTCAGTTGAACCAACATTGAGAAGCGATGTCTGATATCCTTTAGTAAATCTTCAACACACATTTGTTTATTTTTTTCACATTGAAGTTAGTTGAGTTTTTCTTTCTTTGATGGATGCTTCCAAATCT
This sequence comes from Cololabis saira, assembly GCF_033807715.1. Lineage (NCBI taxonomy): Eukaryota > Metazoa > Chordata > Actinopteri > Beloniformes > Belonidae > Cololabis > Cololabis saira. Next base: position 9,611,840 of record NC_084593.1, on the reverse strand, counting down.
GTAAATATCTGGCTATTAAGCTGCTGGACTTCACATTTTCATCATCATCTAATAATCTTTAGATCATATCCTATCATATCATCAGAGGCTTTTGGTTGAAATTAGTATCTTAATATTGTTGGAAAGAGTAAATGTGATGTTTTATATTGGTGTACATTGTCTGGCTGACTCTGTATTTTAATAAAACATTAGTATCTGATCCATCAGGTCGGAGGTTCATGGTACCTGCTTGTAAAACCAAACGTTACAAAAACAGCTTTGTACCAGCAGCCATCAGTGCTATTAACAAGTGAGGGAACTGCAACATAACCTTGTATTTATGTTTTGTATAGTTTCCTTTATCTTGTTTTTATGAAAAGGCACATTTTTTATCCTTTGGCTTGGTTTGAATATTTTAGTGTTTTTATCTACTGATGTTTTAACTTATCTTGATTCTTGGAGCCGTCCTTCTTGCCAAAGCACTGTCGTCACTTTATCTTATCCTGTGTTGTTGAGTGTATGGTTTTAGATTGTATGAGGAAGCACTCACTGTAAACCAGTCAATAACAAAAAATTTTGTTTTTTAGGGATAGCCAGGTATTCCCAACTCTCTAATTTAATGGAAAATACTGAAAAATGACTTGTCCAGTACCCAGAGACATGTACGCAGACACATCTATACCATATTTTCATTAAATCAGTCTTTTTTTCCAGGTATTACTTTTATATGTTTCAGGTTAGTTAGAAACTCAGGCAGGCATTAATTAATTATGAGACTTTTCCACAATCAATAACCTCAAAACAGGTTCAAACGTGCATAGACTTGAAAATGTAAGGTCATGATTCTTGGTCATGATTCTTGATGAGTTCGTCACAGTACACAATTTGTAAATTGAGCATAATTGTGAAAGAAAATAGGTCTGAATAGGTTATAGGGATTAATTCCAGAATATTTTAAATGTAAAATCAACATAAAATAAGCCAGACATTTGAATCTATCAATCAGTCTGAATAACAACTGGTTTCAATGTGGTGCACCAATGAGGCAGACTTTCTTTTTTGAGTTGTTTCTGTTCCAGACTTAAAACTTAGAAGAAATTAGTTTTCAACACTGTGAGATCTCAAGGTGAGGTAAGCAATTTCCTGGATTGTTGAACGGAATAACAAAATAAAACAAATGGAGAAGAGGCAGCTTCTCCCTCCCGCTGTTTGCGGCCCCCCAGGAGCATGAACCCTGCGCCTGTCGGTGATTACTTGGAGAAATATCTGTTTTGTTTTGGGGTAACATGCTGCGCCAACTCAGTTCCAGTTTACAGACCCAGGCTTCTTTTGTTTTTTTTTGTACATATAAAAGTGTTCTGGGTTAGAAATGGAATATCTTAACTTAAATAAGACATTTCCAAGCCATTTTCTAACATGATGAGCTACTTTTTTGAAGTCGTATATTCACAGTCAGAACACAATTGATCAAACTACATTTGAATTCACCAGGAAATGATGTTGCCTAAACCTAACCAAGTCACTGCTAGGACTATGTCATGATCTGTAATTTTGCTCCCTCCCTTTATTTCAGCTTTCAGTTTATTGTGACACACCTTCATTGTTTGAGTTCATAATTCCCCCAGCATATTTACTACCATGTCCAGTGTCAGATGATCATTGTTGTTGTGTATGCAGTAAGATCTATGGGTTTTGGACATCCTGTAACATCAACACATGTTTCTTTTTAAACTTTAAACTTTTAAACTTGAATCAGCATCTAGAAAAGAACTGATTGAAATTAAAAATAAGCAGCAAATGAAATGAATTTCCATATCTCTTAACCGTCCACTATCTTCTCTCCAACTTGTGTAACAGGACCTGCTTGCACATGATTAAAACTCTCCAGCAAGATATTCAGAGTCTAATCTGACTCCAGCTGATGCAGCAATGCATGAATACCACAGGCTGGTGAGCCCTCAGAGACACCTGAGGCCTTTGAAGGAGCAACAATAGCTGAGACCCCGTGATGAATCGGTGACCCGTCCTGTCCGTTCCCAACCTCCCGCCCAGTGACAGCTAGGATATGATCCAGTCCTGAGTAGGACCAGAGAGGGTATAGAAGACAAATGAATGAATGAAAAGACAGGTTGCTGGCAGAGAGCTCATGTTGTACAGTTTGAGCCATGAGAAAGCTGAACTAGTCTGAACGACATGCAGAAGTGGGTAGTAACGAGTTACTGTACATTTACTCCGTTACATTTACTTGAGTAAGTTTTGAGAAATGTTGTACTTTTAGGAGTAGTTTTGAATCACTATACTTTTTACTTTTACTTGAGTAGATTTGTGAAGAAGAAACTGTACTCTTACTATGCTACTACTATTAGGCTACGTTGAGCTTGTTACTTTTCTTTTATCCTTTTATCCACGTACGCGTCAATCTCATGACATCACTGGGTGATTCTTTGGGAAAAATGTTTGTTTTTGCATGTTTTGTCACATTTACACAGATTCAAACACACACAGAGTTTCTATGAGTTCATGGGCTTGTTCTAGTTCTGCCTGGTTAAAAAAGAAAAGTACAAAGACTTGAAATTTTGTGCTACTTGTGCTTAATTAATTTTTTTATTCTGTTATTAATTGATTTATTTTATTATTTATTACTGTAAAGTACTTGAATTTACTTTAAGATTGTTTTAATTTAAGCTATTTTTTATTTTTTATTAATTTTAATTTATTTTATTATTTTATTGATTTAATTTGCCTGAAGATGATTATTTTGTACTTTTGTCTGTTTGAATGTTTGTGTTAAAAAAATAAATCAGACGTTACTCAACAGTTACTCAGTACTTGAGTAGTTTTTTCACCAAGTACTTTTTTACTTTTACTAAAGTCATTATTTGGATGACTACTTCTACTTGAGTCACATTATTCTGAAGTAACAGTACTTTTACTTGAGTACAATTTTAGGCTACTCTACCCAACTCTGACGACATGGCATTGTTGTTTTTGTTTTTAAATAGGTAAGCAGACATGCTGAACATAAGCAGTTTGTGCCAACAGTTGAGCATTCCTGCCAGATTAATTAAGTCAACATGTAGGTGGTAAAAAAGGCACAACAGAGACTCCACTTCCTGAAAATCCTCAGGAAGAACAACATCAGCCAGAGACTGCTCATGTCTTTTTACCGCTCCACCATGGAGAGCATCCTCACCTACGGCCTCTGCACATGGTTTTCCAGCTGCACAGTGGCAAACAGAAAGAGCTCCAGAGGGTGAAACCAGAATGGCTGTGAAGGTCATAGGGTGCTAACCCTCTACCCACACTTGTGGACCTTCACGGCTCTTACTGCTTCAGGAGAGCCAACACCATCATGAAGGATCATCCCACCCGGGCCACTACCTGTTTGAGCCACTGCCGTCAGGAAGACGGTACAGGGCCATCAAATCCAGGACTAACAGACTGAAAAACTGTTTTTTCCCAACCGCTGTCAGAGCCATAAATGCCTCAAACATTCTGTAAGTCTGTATATTGTTTTTATATTGTTTTTATATTGTTTTATATATTTATTGTTAAAGGAGCTTGAGGCCGGATTGTGGCAAGATTTATGAAAAAAATCCGTATACATTTTAAGTTTTCTAGTAATAATGTCAGATGAAGCGTTCCAAACCAAAAAGAATGAACCCTCTAGTGTATCTCTCCTTTGCTTTGAACAGGCTGTGTGCTGCAAAATGTACTGCAGTTCAGGCCCAAATTTCCCGCGCTGGGCTGCGGATGTGACGTCACATGACGCTGCATGCGCGTTCTCCCCGTTCTCCCGTGCCGGCTTCGCTGTTGGCTGCAGTACCCCCAACGGCCGTCGTGGTGAAGGGTGGCGCTATAGAGTCTCATTTCTTAAAAGGAGCCTCAAGCTCCTTTAATATTGCACTCTGTTTTTGTTGTCCTGAAGGCCTGCACCCCACTTTTCGTTGCACTTGTTACAAAGAGAATCTTGAATCTTGAATCTTGTATCTATCCAACTTGTAAACACACAGTAAGCATAGTACATGCGCAGACAAACATAACTAACTCCACATCAGACCTCTGTTAAGTGTCAAACTTTCATGACTGAATGACGCCAACCGAACAAGAGTGAAGTGAATGTTTTTGTAGTGTTTGAACAGAGTTGGAGGAGAGGAGCTGCATTCAGGCAGTCCATGATGCTGCACAGTAGGTGTGAACCACTTTGCCAATTCATAAGCCTGTGCATACTAAATGAAGCTAAGATTTAGAGTTACATCTCATCCGTTTGAAGGCAGAGGGATATTATTTTCATGTTTAAAAGAATTACTGTAATGTATTTTTAATGAACAGAGATGAGTTCTTCAAGATTTAATCAATGCCAGGAGAGGAGCTTTAATACCGAAAGGACCAAAAAAACACAATGTCTGTGGGTAGAAATTGTGAGGAAATTGTTGCGAGTTACCTTGAGAGCCTTGTGCAGCTGAGAAGCGTCATACGAGACCGGCGGCGTCATCAAGGCCAAAATCAAATTCTCAAACAGCCCACCGAGCTCAGATTTCAGTGCACCGACTAAGTCCTGCAGTCAAATAGGGATTAATGATGAAAGAGCAAAATCATTAATTCATAAATTAAATGTATTCATAAAGAAATCACCTATAAATGCATGAATCATAGCTGGCAGAATGTATCAATCATATTAGCAGAATAACAAGAAAAAAAGACTGCTTGGTAGCTTTGCCTGTTTATGGAAGAGGTTGGGCAAAAACTGCTCCGGTATTCATATGCAAAAAAAACATTTATTTTTACTCAAACAACCATCTAATTGAGAAGCACTGCTTTAATGGGAATGCATGAGTAGCAGCAAACCTTTTTTAAACATGTGTGTGCATGAATTCATGTGTGAAAAACACCCACAACCTTTAATCAGATTATTTTAGGCATTTCTTTTAAGTATATTGTATTCAGATTCAATGTCTTAGACACTAAATATACAGTATAATATAGACTTCAGCAAAAAAAATCCTCTTATTTTGATATAACAGAATCCATCTCTCTCTTTACATTTTTCTTTGAATTGTTTTGAGAGCCTGAAAAGTCGCTCCAATGAGGAATACTGTAGCCTTAGTTCAGGCTTTCAGGCTTTGCATCAATATTTTATTTTAAATAAGTAGTTCAAGACAGTCATAACATTTTATAACATGCAATAAAAGAGCACTGAGATGGTGACGAAAGCCATGGGGCTCATTTTGATAAAACACTGTAATATTCTGGGGATATTTGATGGGCTACTTTTTGATTTTTCTCAAGTCTATTTGTTTTTTTCTTTCAGGCTGCTTCGTCTATTTATTCTCAAGGCAGCAATTACTTCTGCTCGAACCCCTTGCAATAACCTCCACATGTGGTCATAAAACAACTTGAAAGTGTTATAGAACTGCAATAGCATGAAATTGGGAACAAAATACTCATGTCCTTTATCTCTAACGGCACCGTGTCGGTCCTGCGATATATGTTTCCCTGGGTGATTGATTCCTAATGACAGACAGTGAACTTCTCTTGCGGTGGATGAAATAACGTGTCAGATCCTTAACTTTTTATACATTTTATTCCCTTACTTTCTTTAGATAATTGCTTTTTCTTACAACCTGTCCCTGGACAAGAGCCACAATGGCCCTGCGTGCGTGCACGGTTACTTATTTATCTGGACACAATGTTCCTTGTTGACAGAAAAATTGAATTAAAAAAATATTTTTGCACATGGTGCCCTGTTTCTTCTTTGAACACTGGGATTTTTTTTATTTTTCTTTTACATGATCCCACTATTACTATGTCGATTCACTTTTTACAAGTCTAGGAATCAACGCAAAGATTTAAGTATAAAAAATTAATATCCAATATCACATCTTCCAACCTCAAAAATATTCAAATGTAACTTTTTCTCTTGCAATATTTGCCCCACCCATTACTTTGTGTTTTTATGATCTCCATTCAGTGTCAGACATGATCTTAAGTCATCAGTCCTGATTTTATTCATCAGTAAACAGCTGTCCGTCATCAGCCCTCTGTTCTCTCTGGCTCACCTTTCCATAGGTTTTTTGGTACGCTGCCTTAATTTGCTGTCGCTGGTCATTGCTGCGCGATGACAGTAGCATGAGGACAGTATCTTCATCTGTACCTGCACCAGAAGGAAGGAAGGTGCTTTAGATGTAAAAAATGGAACAAATGAAACAGAACCTTTCCCAAAAAGCATCAAGCTTTTGAAACAATATCTTTCCTTCTTAGTATCTGTATGCCAATGTTCAGAGGTATCATCCTCATTACATTAGCTGTATCTCCCTCAACTCAAAGGAATGATTGCATGCTGTGCTGAGTATCAGTAAAAGAGCTGCAGCAATGCTGTCGAGCATTCATGCTGAAAAAAACAAATATACAAACAAAATAACCTCACCAATGCCTTTCATAGCCTTGTGGAGAAGTTCAGCATCATGTTTGGAATTAAAGTTGACGTAAGGTCTGACGCTGCCTCTGTACTCCTGTAGGAAAACCACAACAGAAAAATAATACACCTTTACCAGACACTGTTTTAACAGCATGTGGCCTGTAAAAGTTAATCCTAATGCAGATGCTTCTGTTTGAAAGGCTAATATATATATATATATATTATAACACGTCACATTACAAACACCAGCTTATTTTTTGCTTTTTACTATCTTTTTTATCTGATGTCCATAAATTGTTCAATTCTACTATTTGCAATTTCACTTTCCATCCATCTAACTGTCCATCCATCCATCCATCCATCCATCCATCCATCCATCCATCCATCCATCCATCCATCCATCCATCCATCCATCCATCCATCCATCCATCCATCCATCCATCCATCCATCCATCCATCCATCCATCCATCCATCACCAAATTGGCAGCAACATCCACTCATACTAGATGAACCCCTTATGACTGAAGGGTGTTTAAAGTAACCTGTCTCACAACATTAAATAAAACTCAAGCTGAAATGTTTCATTCTGCGATTTTAAAATTTACAGATAGTGAATAAAGCTTTGAATAACTGTTTGCAACATCATTGCAGAATATTGCCAATGGCTTCAAGAGCTCACATGAATATTGTCAGCCAAAACTCTGGGGCAATATTGTAATTAAATATCATCTTAAGTCAGGCGTGACTCCTACTTTTTTGATTGTACCATTATTAAAAATGAGCTTTGTCTTACTTGGAGATACTAGGAGTGTTCTGCAGGGAAAATATAATTTGTTGGAAAAGTAATAAACCTTCTTCCCCCCTTGCAGCCTCTCCATGGGAAGAAAAAGTGGAAATAGAAAAAGATATATTGCCTCTTGTGCATCTCAGTTGAGCTTCCTGCTATTATTTGTTATATTAGTCATGTTTATCACATTCACAAAAGATAAGATGTGTTGCAGTGTTCTCAGGAGAGCGACCTCTTCCTGCATCACAACAGGAAGGTGCCATTACAATTCCCATAGGCTGTTTTTGAAATTGCAGACACTGCTTCTGCGGTCCGATTCTGCTAAAATGTACCATGGAGGATCAAATAATCACACAATCTGCAGTGTTTGTAAAATATCTGGATGGTGTACTTCTTACAGAAACAAATCATGCAACTGATCAGTCAGCCTCCAGTTCTGTGTCTGATAATGCAATGACCAACTGTCAAAACATCATTTATGTCCACATTTGTAACAAAAAATGGCCAAATCTCTTATATAACCTCTGTTTAGCTTCTCTTTTAATGTTGTATACCATTTAGAGCTGGTCTTTTGACTCCAGTCGCATAGATTTTTTAATAAATTATTAACAACAGTGGAAGACAAATGAACAAATGGGGTACTGTAAACAATTTGACAATGAATCAATCAAAGTCAATATTTATAGTTATAACAATGTCACTTTTATTATATTGAGTGAAAATGGAAATAATGAGATTTTAAAAAGTACTAGTTGTTTTTTTTTTTTCTGAAGTACCATCAGGCAATACTGATGAAATTGTAACCCAGTGGGGACACAAGGTAATACAATATAGCAGACCCCCTTCTTCACCTGAAACTGGGTTTTTTGTCACGTATCCTCATCAGACAGTCTGCGGTATCTCAACAAGCTGAAGGGGATCCAATCAAATCAAGGATATCAAATGAAGCTGTTCCTTCTTTTGGTGCTAATGTGACTGGACGAGACATGGTAATGTTTTACTAATGAGTGGATCTTCACAGAGAGGCCTCTCAGGGAAATGAGGATCATCTTAAAGTCAATGTATCCGTATACGCCGGATTAGTAATTAGAAAGGAGGGACGGAAAAGCTGCCAATGGCTTTTCAATTTATGAGCAAAAAACAGTTTTGTTTTATAATGCAAATCAGAGGTTAGTAATAGTGCCACAGGAGCTTGGAAAGCACCTGACCTTCCAAGAGTTCAGATACACTCCATCATTCAAACATAAAGGTTACTGTTGTGTTAGTTCGAAATGCTGCTCTTTATTTGCGATATTTGTACAAAAGAATATTTATTTTACAGGGATCTCTCGTAGCATTTATATTAGAACAGTTTCAATCCACAGTAAACATAAAGAGTAGAGGAAACACTTACCATCCTTTTGGAAGCTGAAGATTTCTGAATAAATGCTTCCAACTACAAGAAAATAGAAAGACTTCAAATATTTTAAAAGTTCAGACTCGTTCCACAGGTTTCTTGCGTCTGCTTCTCCTCTCAGCTGACCTGTGGTTCAGGTAAGCTCTTGGTTTTTATTTATTTATTTACTTGGCCCCTAAAACTCCTCCTCCCAAGGGAAAGCTGTTAGTGAAACAGGAGATCGTGGCCTAATGCATCCACTGGCCTTTGTGGAACCTTTTGAAAGCAAGTGCGGTACAACGTTCCTCTGAAGCGCCCCCATCTATCTGAGAAACAGCCTGGCTGGTAGAAAATGCTATTTCTGGGATGCGGTCATCATGTCCAGCCATATTTCACAAAGGTTTTGAAATTACTCCAATTGTTTGAGACACATTTTATTTGCAAAAAAATTGGATTACATTGAAGTATAAAATAATGATTGGCATGATTCATTTTGACATTTAATGTGTGATCATTTACTTTCGGATTTTTTGTTTTTATCTTTAAGGCATAGATGACACATAATCTTTAGCACTGTCAGTGACAAAGGCCGTTATCAGAGCAAGACTGTATGATAAGAGACCAAAAAAAAGTAATGCTTAAAAGTACAGGATTGTCTCAGAAAATTAGAATATTGTGATATAGTCCTTTATATTCTGTAATGCAAAAATGTCATACATTCTGGATTCATTACAAATCAACTGAAAGCAACTGTAAACCATATATTAAAATAATAAAAGGCTTGCAATATTTCAGTTGATTTGTAATGAATCCAGAATGTATGACATTTTTGTTTTTTTAATTGCATTACAGAAAATAAAGAACTTTATCACAATATCCTAATTTTCTGAGACAGTCCTGTAAGTAAAAGTAATAAAATAAAGTAAAAATGTTGCATAATCATCTTTGGGGTGGTTAAGATTGTCCAAAATATAGTATATATTCAAAGTTTATTGTATAGTTCAAGTACTAAGTAATACTAAATAATTTCAAAGGCTGCAATGGCACAAACATATAGAGTATAATTCCTGATTTAAAGTACAAGCTATGAGCCTGAATGTCTTGAGGTGATCAATATGTTAACCTATAATTACTTCAAAGTGATGGATGGGGCCTGAGAAAGCCTGCTGTTCTTCTGAATAATATATCATAAACACGTCATTCTGTTGTGGTGCTGTTTTTCATTCGCCCTCTCTCATTTAATTTAATGACATGCTTTCAGGCATGCTTAATTCCAGGTATGTGCATGTGAGAGCAAACAGGAAGCGGGCAGAAGATTCTTGACGGGAGTGAAGAGATCGACAGTCAAGCAGCGAGGTGCAGCTCAAGTATCATTGCTGCCTTCCTCCCTGTAACCCTTAATTACAGCAACACTTGTGAGACGATGAAAGTGTGAACACCATCTGGGAAGAGATCCAGTAACAGAAGCTTCATTGTTTCATTTTACAACCTCCCAGACTGTAGGACGTATCTTAAAACCCTCCACCGCTGCTCAATTCTCCTCTGTTTTTATTAAAATTGCTCAGTCTGACACTAGCTCTCCTACTTACCTGGACACAGAGCAACTAACCTCATCCTTTCTCTTACCTGTGCTAACATCCTGGACACTGTTGCCCCTTCAAAAGCTGTGCGCCCCAGACCCAAACCTGAGCCATGGCTCAATGACACCACTCGTGCGGCTAAGCGAGAGTGCAGGAAAGCTGAGCGCAGGTGGAAGAGAGATAAGCTCCATGTGTCATTTGAAATCCTTAAGGACAGTTGGCGAAAGTAACAGAGATTTGTAAAAGCTGAAAAAACACATTACTTCTCTGATATTATTTCCCAAAATTTTAATAATCTGCGTGTTCTTTTTAAAACCATTGATTCTATTTTAAATTGTCCCCAATCCACCTGTCTGGAAGTTTCATCTGAAGTGTGTGAAAAGTTTCTCCGCTATTTTATCGACAAGGTTGCTACTATCAGAGACTAGGGCTGGGGATCGATTCAAATGTCAAGAATCGATTCGAGTCCGATTCTTAAGATTCAAAATCGATAATCAAGATTTGATTCGATCCGATTCGATTCGATTCCGATATTGATTTGGGTTAGTGTTATTAAAACTGTTTTTTGAGCTGTTGCATGAATTATATACTGTAGTTATGCAAAATATTACTACTAGTATTATATTGAGATTAAACAGCAAGTATTGGCAGCTAATGATGCTGTAAGGACCAATCACCTCCCAGAATGCTGATAGAACTGCTTTCAGAAACATCGTGGGTCAGAATTACCAAACAGATCCAGGGAGTAAACAGAGACGGATGAAATCGGTTTTATTTTTTCCCACATTCCGTTTTTATTTGTTCCATTTTCGGTCTATTTTGGTTTTTAATTTTTGAGCATTTGGTTTTTAGCATTTTTTGCAAATGTAACCCCAAGACAGTATATAAAGTAATGAAATATAGACAATGTATGCAATTATAACTGAAAACTTTAATGTTTTCATACCTATAAACATATTTAAAGGCAAAAACATGGCACCAGTTATTCTCGTGTCCAACAAAACATTCCTTTTTTGGGGATAAACAAAAAAATAACCAAAGTTGTAATGTAATGATGAAAAAAAAAATAATACATAAATAAATAAAAGAAAGAAGAAAACATTTTTTTTTTAAATCGATCTTTAGAATGAATCGATTTTTAGGAATTAATATGAGAATCGATTTAGAATTGGGAAATCGATTTTTTCAACACAGGCCTATCAGAGCCCATATCTCACCCCCCTCTTTCGACCCTTCCATAGCCGTCACTTGCTCAGCTGTTTTAAATCAGTTTGAGCCTGTGTCGCTGCCATCTTTAACTAAAATCGTCACCCAACTCAAACCCTCATCCTGCCCCACTGACATTGTCCCTCCTCGTCTCTTTAGAGATTTGGGAGGCTATTGGACCAAATGTCCAAAAAATTATTAATAGTAGCCTTGCTTCAGGTGTTGTCCCGGCGCAATTCAAAGAAGCAGGAACCTCTGATAAAAAAGCCAAATTTAGACACTTCAGTTTTATCAATAATGGCTGGTGTCGAGATGTTGTTGTAGTCCACAAACACTGCTCTCAACTGCTAGAAATTATGATCATCAAGTGCAGATCATTTTATTTACCTAGGGAAATTACTGCTATACTGCTGGCCGTGGCTTATGTATCCCCTACTTCCAACAACAGCAATAGAAGTGAGGCCCTAAACGAACTGTACCAGTGTGTCAGTGAACAGCAAACTGCGCACCCTGATGCTTTTCTCATTCTGGCGGGCGATTTCAACCATGCAGACCCAAAGGCTGTGTTTCCCAAATTACACAAGCACATCCACTTTCCTACAAGAGGAAATAATACTCTGGATAATGTTTACACTACCCAGAGGGGGGACTACAAATTCTTCCCCCTTCCCCACCTCGGTGCATCTGATCATATCACTGTCATGCTAATGCCAGCACACAGGCCACTTGTCAAAGTCATCAAATCAGTTCGGAAGCAGATAAGAGTTTGGCCACAGGGGTCCTCAGAGGCACTGCAGGACTGCTTCTCCAATACAGACTGGAAGATATTTAAACAGGCTGCTACCTACAACAACACCACAGATCTGCAGGAATACACAGAGACTGTCACTGCCTACATCTCAAAGTGCATTGATGATGTCACAAACATCGAGACCATCACTGTTCGGGCCAACCAGAAGCCATGGCTCACAGGGGAGGTCCACAGGCTACTGAGGGCAAGGAACACTGGCTTCAAAGCTAGAGACGAGGCTGGCCTTAGGACAGCAAGGGCAAACTTGTCACATGGCATCAGAGAGGCTAAGAGGCAGTACTCCAGGAAGATCTCACAGCACTTCAGTGACAGCGGGGACACTCGCAGTCTGTGGAAGGGGATACAGACCATTACGCTTTGAGGCACACAACAGCACCACTGCACAGAAGGCTCCACTTCCTCCTGGTGACCAGGGTTCTCCTGCTATCCCCGGACAGCATGAGGAGATGCCTAAGCAGGATCAACCCACGCAAAGCCACCGGCCGTGATAACATTCCTGGACGGGTACTGAGAGACTGTGCAATGGAACTCACAGATATATTCACAGACATCTTCAACACATCACTGAGCCAGGCTGTTGTTCCCACATGCCTCAAAACCTCCACCATCATCATTCCTGTGCCCAAGAAGTCATCTCCCTCATGCCTCAACGACTATCGCCCGGTTGCACTCACTCCCATTATCATGAAGTGCTTTGAACGGCTTGTCCTGCAAAACATCAAGGCATCTCTTCCTCTCACCCTGGACCCATTTCAATTTGCATATCGGTCCAACCGCTCGACCGATGATGCAATCTCAACAGCCCTTCACTCAGCCCTCACACACCTGGAAACCAGAGACTTGTATGTCAGAATGCTGTTCATTGATTTTAGCTCAGCATTCAATATAATAATTCCCCAACAACTCATACATAAACTGGACCAGCTGGGGATAAATACCGCAATGTGCAACTGGCTGCTTGATTTCCTGACAGGAAGGCCGCAAGCAGTACGGGTAGGCAGCAAAATCTCCAGCACAGTCATACTGAACACGGGGGCCCCCCAAGGATGTGTGCTGAGCCCCCTCCTCTTCACTCTGCTGACCCACGACTGCACACCATCACACAGTTCAAACCTCTTCATTAAATTTGCTGACGATACCACTGTACTAGGTCACATCAGCAACAATGATGAAAACTCACTACAGGAGTGAAGTGAGCCGCCTGGCCTAGTGGTGCAGCAACAACAACCTCTACTTGAATGTGGAGAAAACAAAGGAGATTGTTGTTGACTTCAGGAGAACACACACACAGCATGCCCCCCTCACCATTAATGGAGCTGCTGTGGAGAAAGTAGGCAGCACTAAGTTCCTGGGTGTGCACATCTGTGAGGACCTCTCCTGGTCAAAGAACACTGCAGCACTGGCCAGTAAAGCCCAACAGTGACTCTACTTCCTCCACAAGCTGAAGAGAGCCAGAACTCCAGCCTCCATCATGTATAGAAGCCACCACCTTCTATACAGGCACCATAGAGAGCATCCTCACCAGGTGCATCACTGTGTGGTATGGCCCCTGCACCGTGTCCTGCCACAAACAGCTGCAACGTGTGGTGAGAGCAGCTGAGAGGATCCTGGGAGTCTCTCTCCCAACCCTCCAGGATATCTACAGCACCTGCCTCACCCGAAAAGCCCTCTGCATTCGCTAGAGACTCCACCCACCCATCCAATGGCCTCTTCAGTCTGCTGCCGTCCGGAAAAAAGACTGAGAAGCCTTAGGGCCAGGACTAGCAGACTGAAAGACAGCTTTCTCCACCAAGCTGCCAGGATGCTGAACTCTCTCTGTGCCCTGCCCTGCCCTCCCTCAACCCTGCATTTTAACTTTTTAACCAATAGCACTGCCGCCTAGAAGTCCGTTCTTTTATACTTGTATACATTTTATATCTGTTTTTATGGTTTTTCTGCAATGACATATTATTATGTGTCCTGTCAGTGTACGTCTATATTGTCAGTGTTATGTCTATATTGTCACTGTCTTGTCCAAATGTATATACACTGTGGGCCTGGGGAGCATTGCAATTTCGAATCCTATGTATAAACCTGTACACATGGTTTTGACAAATAAACTAACTTGACTTGACTTGACTTATCAAACTATAGACCTATTTCAAAGCTCCCTTTTATGTCAAAAATCTTAGAAAAAGCTATACTTTTACAATTACTGTCCTTTTTAGACATGCCTGGCATCCTTGAGATGTTTCAATCTGGGTTTAAAGCTTTCCACAGTACTGAGTCGGCACTGTTAAGAGATTTTAATGACATCTTTTTAACTATTGACTCTGGTGATTCTGTGATTCTTATGCTTTTAGATCTTACGTCTGCCTTTGATACAGTTGATCACACAACTCTCATTTCTTGGCTAGAGCATTGTGTTGGTATCAGAGACACTGCCTTGGAATGGTTCAGGTCATATCTGTCCGAGAGATGCTTCTCAGTCAGACTTGGTGACTCCCAATTGTCTTCTGTCCCTTTATCTTGTGGAGTTCCCCAGGGTTCAATTCTCGGACCCATCCTCTTCTCTCCCTTGGACTGATTTTTAAAAAGCATGGCATCTCTTATCATTTTTATGCAGATGACCCTCAAATCTACCTGCCCCTCAAAAGAAATGACAACAGCTCCCTGATGCCTCTGTTAAAGTGCCTAAAGGACATTAAGGCCTGGATGGCATTAAACTTTTTAAATTTAAATGAAGGTAAAACTGAGGTCATGGTGTTTGGACCCAATCGGGCCTGTGATGGCCCTTCTATTGATCTGGGTTCCCTACAAATTTACTTAAAATCCACAGTCACCAACCTCGGCATCAAAATGGACAGTGATCTTAAACTGGATAAGGAAGTAAATTCTGTAGTAAAATCCAGTTTTTATCTTCTGAGGCTTTTATCTAAAATTAAATCTGTTTTATCTTTTAATGATTTTGAACGAGTGATTCATGCTTTTATCTCAACCCGTTAGGACTACTGTAATGCCCTCTATACTGGCGTCAACCAGACCTCCCTTGCACACTTACAGTTAGTCCAAAACGCGGCTGCTCATCTTTTAACAGGAACCCGCAAGCATGATCACCTCACCCCCGTTCTGGACTCCCTTCACTGGCTCCCTGTCTCTTTTAGAATTAATCTTAAAATATTATTGTTTGTTTTTAAGTCATTAAATGGGTTGGCACCAAAATACATCTCAGACCTCCTACATGTTTACACTCCCTCGAGGTCTTTGAGGTCTCTGCTCAGTCGCGTCTTGTCGTTCCTAAAACCAGGCAAAAAACCAGGGGCGACCGTGCCTTTTCAGCAATAGCCCCTAAACTTTGGAACGAGCTTCCTCCCCACATCAAAATGGCCCCAACCCTCGAAATTTTTAAATCTCGTCTTAAAACTTATTTTTATTCTTTGGCTTTTAATCCAGCATGAGAGTTGTGTGGTCTCTGTCTTGTCTTTTATGTTTCTGAATCACTGGTTGTTGTCTGTCTGGTGTGTTTTTATTTCGTGCTTTTATGTGCTCTTATCTATTTTACTCTGTTTTTAGTTTTTACTATTTTATTATGTCTTGTTTTATTTATTGTGCAGCACTTTGGTAACCCTGTTGTTTTTTAAAATGTGCTATATAAATAAAGTGGATTGGATTGGATTGGACATAGAAACAAATTACCTGTGACGTTTGAATGAACTGGATATTAAAGGAGCATGAGGCTCCTTTTAAGAAATTAGACTCTATAGCGCCACCCTTCACCACGACGGCCATCGGGGGTACTGCAGCCAACAGCGAAGCCAGCACGGGAGAACGGGGAGAACGCGCATCATGCAGCGTCATTTGACGTCATGTGACGTCACATCCGCAGGACAGCGCGGGAAACTCGGCCCCAGCACTGCAGCACATTTTGCAGCACACAGCCTATGAGCATAGAGGGCTCATTCGCTTTGGTTTGGAACGCTTCATCTGACCTTATTACTAGAAAACTTAAAACGTATAAGAATTTTTTTCATAAATCCTGCCTCATGCTCCTTTAAATAACTGAAACTATGCTATGAGTTTAAGATTTTTAGGCTTTGGACTGTTTCAACGCCAAAAACGCCGGACACTTGTCGCTGTCAATTTACTTTTTTTGGGGACTGAAAATATCAAAATATTATTGTAAGTATAAATAAGTATAAGTTATATAAATACTTACAAGTTTATTCAATTGGACATTTTGTTTATATTATTTTTCTATATATTGCGACTATGAGCTAATACTGGTGAATATGTATATGTTGTTTGGGATTATTCTTTTATAAATACTTTTTACCAATCACTTTTGTGGTAGTTGTCTGAAATAAATGAATTCATTCTCTCATTCAAATATAATAGGTTTCTGAGATGCAGATGAATAAAATAAAGAAAAGGAAGTTGTCTTTATTTAGTGGTATTAGTTCTGGTATCACAAGCAAAAGCAACTGAGCTGTAAATTCAGAGTAAAGCGTCCTCTTGAGCTTCTGTTAATGGTTTCATATCTACAGTTTCTACAAATTGGACAAACTTCATCTGCTGAAGAAAATCCTCAGATGGGTTCCAAATTTCAAGACATGGTTATGAATGGCATTTAGATTTTCTTAAAACTGCAGTTTCAAAATAAAGAGCTCCTGTTTCTTTCTTTGTTTCATATGATGAGTTATCTATGATCCGAGAAAGCCATCCCACAGTCCGCTGACTGTTGGTTCCCCTTTGAAAGTGCTCATGGCGGCCTGTGTGACAGCTGCGTGACAGACCTGTGCATCCACGGCTCCATTTATCCTGTGTTGACTGGCAGACAATAAGCTCTGTCATCAATCACCAGGCTTACCCAGCTGCTTCTGATGACTCTGTTTGCGATCTCATCCGAGCAGAGGGCAGGCTCAAATTCACCAAATATTACCAGACTTTCTCTGCAACACTCCCTGACTCTGGTGTAAGGGGCCATGCAGATGCAGATGCAGATAACATTACTGTTTGTTAGCTACATTAAGTTCCAGCATTAAACACATACACTGAGTGTTTAAAGCAAAGGTAGTAGTAGTAGTTTATTTGGTCGATCAGTTTCAATTGATACAATACATTACATTTCATTTCCTTTCGTAGGAAAGAAATAATAAAAAAAAGAAGTAAAAATAAAAGAAGTAGCCTAAGGAATAAACCGACCAAAAGGTGTAGCTGAAGCCTAAGCTTATTGTGCCTACCCTTTTTAACTTTGTTTACTTCATAGTTGATACTAATACAACCAGGACAAACAATCTACAACAACAAAAAACAGCAAAGTAAAAACACATGCAAAACAAGAAGGAAGACAAACGTAAATATGACAAAAAACAAAAAAAAAACAAACAGAAGACGGATCTCAGAAAACAAAATTATTCTTATTATTGTAATCGTTTCATATAGTATGGAGCATAATATATATATATATATATATATATATATATATATATATATATATATATATATATATATAGCCTATAGTTTTGTATCACACTAATGTTCTGTATCTTTCGATTATATTGGATGTATACATCGTTTTAAATTTATTTATTGAACTACAGTTTTTTAATTCATTATTTAGGCTGTTCCATATTTTAACTCTCGAATATGAATAATTTGCATTCTCAAAAATATATGTTGTCAGTCTGTGAGTGAGAAACTATTCATATGTAGATTAGCTGAACATAAAGAAAGAAAATATTTGCCTGTGTGGATGTCTTGCAAGTATATTTACATTACTTATAAATATGTCTGGATACATTTCAGTTTCAAACAAGCAAAAGGTCACCAGCAAACACAAGAAACACATTAAAGTTGAGGTTTGAAAAATGGGTGAAATACATTTAAGATTTTTTAAAATGAAGCTACAATTAGCAGTTAGAGCACTGGTACACAATGAACTTTTGAATGCTTTGTTTCTTAAAGGTAGGAGTATAATCAATGTGGGGATTATGTCACGTCTGTTGTTATCTGAAACAAAACATCAGCAACCTCCCTCTCCCTCCAGAGATAACACAACTCTCCCAGCCCCGTCTTCTCTTCCCTACTTCATCTCCACAAGCACATAAATATGGATGTTAGCCTGATTGGCCAGACTGACCCTCCCACCTGTTTGTTTCCAGTTTATGGGTTTTTTCTGTTTGTTTATTTCACAGCGCCGCTCACTAGATGGGCAGCTAAAGAACGGTCATAAAATATTCAGTGTATTTGACAGAAAGTGCTCTAGCTTAGAAATTGCTTGGAATCACTTATCCTATCCTACCTTTAGATGTCAAAGCTTTTCCAATCACTGGGTGGAACCATTGAGCATTCAAATGTTTGAGAAATTAACAATTAATTAACGCAAAAGATTACAAAGCTTCGGTGCTTCAACATTTGAATCGCACCTGGGAGATTTCTGTGTGAGGTTTTCATGTTCTCATTGTGCCTGCGCAGGTTTTCTCCTTCAAACTCTGCCTCCCTTGTACCATCTATAGCAGGGGTCGGCAACCCACGACTCTAGAGCCGTATACGGCTCTTTAGCGCCGCCCTAGTGGCTCCTGGAGCTTTTTCAAAAATGTTTGACCTTTTTTTCTCCTTTTTTTCTATTTTTTTTCTTCTTTTTTGTTTTTTGTTTTTTTCTTTCTTCTTTTTTCTCTTTTTTTTCCTTTTTTTCTCTTTTTTTCTTCCTTTTTCCTTTCTTTTTTAATCTTGACATTTTGACTTTTTTCTCGAAATTTTTACTTTTTTCTCAACATTTGGACTTTTTTCTCGACATTTCAACTTTTTTCTCGAGATTGTACTTCAAGATTAATCTCGACATTTCGACTTTTCTTTCGAAATTTTGACTTTTTTCTCGACATTTCGACTTTTTTCTCAACATTTGGACTTTTTTCACGAAATTTTGACTTTTTTCTCGACATTTAGACTTTTTTCTGGACATTTCAACTTTTTTCTCGAAGTGCATAATGAAGTTCTAACTAATATAAATACATGCAGAATGTGTTGCCTTCATTCTAAGACTTATACAACACTTTTCATTTTTTGCGGCTCCAGACATATTTGTTTTTTTGTGTTTTTGGTCCAATATGGCTCTTTCAACATTTTGGGTTGCCGACCCCTGATCTATAGTTATGTACTGTATGTCATAGTGGCTGGCGTCTCTTGGAGTGAACGTCTGAGTGCATGGATCTTTGTTTTCTTTGTGAGGCACTGTTATTTGTGGTCCTTTTAGCTTGATGTAATCTGGGAGGGAATTTGGTCCATGATGGGGAGAAGGTGGCCTGTCTGCCTGGGCAATATGACCCTGTCAAGTGTTGTCAGGTGTTTACCTCTTCTTGGGCAGCAACTCTGGTTTAGAGGGACTGCTAATCTTATCTCTGACACAGCAAAATTGTACTCGTAATGTTCCCTTTTTACTCCCAGTAATCTACTGTGCAAAAGATCAATCAGGATTAGCTAGATTAGTTAAGAGGTTGATGCTAAACTGTTGTGATTTGCATGGTTTTGTATTCAGCCTGTGAATATTTACATGGTTATTAAAGTATCTGCAAATATGACAAAACTTTGGGGAAAAAGGAGCATCGGTCTGCAAAATCATGTGTACTCGTATGTCAAAAAAACGTTTCTGTTTTGCATCAAATATACAAAATGTTTACCAGATAATTCAAAGACAGCATAGTCTGGCTTTCTCTCAGTAGTGAGGACATAGTCGCCCACGAAATGCCAGCGGGCAAATGTAAGTGGAACAAGACAGGTGGAAAACATGCAGTTAAAGGATCCATGCATACTGCCAGACATCTTTAATCAGCAGTTCTCCTGCTGAAGGCAGGAGATAAGCAGTCTGTTGCTAGTTTCAAATAACCCGAGTGTGAACCTGTTAAAGAGGAATCCTTGAGAAGGCACTACTGTGAAAATGGCTGAGAGATGCAGACCGAACATTAAAACTTTCCAAGGAAGAAAGAAATGTTCATAGTAATCATTTAAGAGATGGGGAAATCAGTCACTCTTTGGAGGGAACTTGCACTTAACCCTTGTGCTGTCTTTGGGTCAAGGAAGGAGGAAGAGAAGAAGGAAGGAAGGAAGGAAGGAAGGAAGGAAGGAAGGAAGGAAGGAAGGAAGGAAGGAAGGAAGGAAGGAAGGAAGGAAGGAAGGAAGGAAGGAAGGAAATAAGGAAGGAAGGAAGGAAGGAAGGAAGGGAGGAAGGAAGGAAGGAAGGAAGGAAGGAAGGAAGGAAGGAAGGAAGGAAGGAAGGAAGGAAGGAAGGATGAAAAGAAGGAAGGAAGGAAGGAAGGAAGGAAGGAAGGAAGGAAGGAAGGAAGGAAGGAAGGAAGGAAGGAAGGAAGGAAGGAAGGAAGGAAGGAAGGAAGGAAGGATGAAAAGAAGGAAGGAAGGAAGGAAGGAAGGAAGGAAGGAAGGAAGGAAGGAAGGAAGGAAGGAAGGAAGGAAGGAAGGAAGGAAGGAAGGAAGGAAGGAAGGAAGGAAGGAAGGAAGGGAAGAATGAAGGAGAGAGCAGGAGGAAAGAAGGAAGGGAGAAAAGAAGGGAGGATGGGAGAAAAGGAAGGGAGAAAAGAAGGAAGGAAGGAAGGAAGGAAGGAAGGAAGGAAGGGAGGAAGGAAGGAAGGAAGGAAGGAAGGAAGGAAGGAAGGAAGGAAGGAAGGAAGGAAGGAAGGAAGGAAGGAAGGAAGGAAGGAAGGAAGGAAGGCAGGAAGGAAGGAAGGAAGGAAGGAAGGAAGGAAGGAAGGAAGGAAGGAAGGAAGGAAGGAAGGAAGGAAGGAAGGAAGGAAGGAAGGAAGGAAGGAAGGAAGGAAGGAAGGAAGGAAGGAAGGAAGGAAGGAAGGAAGGAAGGAAGGAAGGAAGGAAGGAGAATTAGGTCATTTTGACCCGAAGACAGTACAAGGATTAAAAAGAAAAAAACCTTCTTTGTACTTTTACCTAATCATCTGGTGGTATGGATACAAGGACTCATCTGTAAAGAGACAAGGGATTTCATTTAATATGTTCTGTTTTTGACAGCTAATGATTTAAATGAGTCTTGCTGGTCGCATCTACAGATGGTACAACTTCTTGTTTGGAGCTTCATTATATGTTTCGTTTCTATTAACTTGGTTTTTAGCCTCCAGCTTGGTTTTTGTCACAGTTGCAGGTGCAGATGTTATTGCCTCTTGTTTGGAGCTTGCCTCATATGTTTTGTTTCTAATATCCAATCTTTTAAAGGTACCAGGAACTCTTGATGTTTCCTTCTTTTCTGTTAGCAGTGAGCCTGCCAGTAGGAATGCTGCTTTTCTATTTGAAGTGGCACACTTTCATCATTTCCTTTTCACTAAGTGTTGTCAGTGGCAACAGAAAAGTATTTGAAAGTGAAAAAAAAATGTGATTGAGAGCTTTGCCTAGTGTCATACGTTTTTTCTTGATGAATGCCATTGTGCCCATAAACAATGGATACCTTTTTTCCTGGCTCCCTCATTAGCAGGTTAGAACGATGGCATTGCTCCAGAATCTCCTCTAACTCTCCTCTTTCCAGTGTGTATTGGTCAGGCTATTTCAGCCATCACATACACTCAGTATCCTGTATTCAGTGTTTTTTAAGTGCTTTTAGAGCCACCGGGATCTGCTGAGCAATCACTCGGATTTCATTATATTAAAGAGGTTTGAAGTCTCTACTTTCCGTATTCACATCCAACAACTCATAGACCAGCCAAAAATGGTTGTTATGCATGACATGCTCTGTTAACTTCAGCAAGTTATTTTGTCAGGGTTCAACTGTCTCACTTTTTTCCATTGGTTAAGCTTCATTTTATCCATCTTTGACACCATCGCTTCTGATCATTTCTATTGCCTCAAGCTCCTTTCTTTTCAGTATGCTGCATCTGGCCACTTTTCTGAAAGTCTCCTGACTGAGGAAGTCTTCAATGTGGTGATCCTAAAGCTGGGCATACACTGTGCGATATTTTAAATCGTTTGATTCAGCCCCATCTCACACTCAGAGGTGTGAAGTAACAAAGTACAAATACTTCGTTACCTTACTTAAGTAGAAATGTTGGTTATCTATACTTCACTGGAGTAATTATTTTTCAGACGACTTTTTACTTTTACTCCTTACATTTTCATGCAATTATCTGTACTTTTTACTCCTTACATTTTAAAAACAGCCTCGTTACTCTATTTCATTTCTGCCTTTAAATAAAAACTATCCAGTTAAATTGCTCCATCCAGATAGAGTGAATTTGGTTGTGGTTGTTTCAGATGTTCTTGTCCAGTTTTGTTCTTACATCCGTTCCCTCAGATTCCTGCAACTAAACTTGGACGTACATTCCAATAAAGGTTAGGATAAATGATAACACGCCTCTGAAGTTTGACTTTTTGCACCATTACAATACTTATAGGCAACTAGTCATCATATCTCCTGCTCTCTGAAACACATGTTAATGCTCAATAGTACACATATATGGTTCTTTAATATATTTGCATTATACTAAGATGCATTCATTTTCAATGGCTTTTGTCCTAGATGGCTTTTTTCCCCCTTACATTACTTTTACTTTTATACTTTAAGTAGTTTTGAAACCAGTACTTTTATACTTTTACTTGAGTAAAAAACTTGAGTTGATACTTCAACTTCTACAGGAGTATTTTTAAACTCTAGTATCTATACTTCTACCTGAGTAATGAATGTGAATACTTTTGACACCTCTGCTCACACTGCACGACTAGATCGCTGAGTTCAAAAGTTCGCAGCCCACGATTTATGGTCTCACACTGTACGACCTGATGCTCTGATGCAACCTATCTGCTCACACTATACGTTCATAATCCTCACGTCGGACTTCTGTTACTGGAACTGCAACGTCAAAAAGAAGTGGAAGAGGAGGAACCCCGAAGTGGGAGACATCAAAGATGCTCAGCAAAAACAAACGCACTGCCTGCAATTTGTGCCATTCTGTGTGGCGATAAATGAAAAAAAGATTAGACAACGTCGTGATTGGACAAGGAATTGGCTGGGCAGACGTGGGAAATTAGGTCTTTTTTTCTGCTATTAAAACATGATTTGTAATGTGAATTTGCAACACTTTAAAGGAGCATGAGGCAAGAATAAGAAATGAGACTCATTAGCGCCACAACGACCGTCGGGGTTCCTGCAGCCAACAGCGAAGCCGGCACGGGAGCGCGTGTGTAATCTTAAGTGATTTTCAAGCTCAAAATCAAGCTCTAAATATGACTTACAATGTTATCTTACCTGGTCAGTAGGAAATGAGCCATGTCAGCATCTGTTTTCAGTCCCAATTCAAGTTGAAGCTGCCTCCATGACTCAAACGCGTATCCAATGTTTACTCGTGTGCCTGCCCGTTTTTGCTCGTAATTTCTTTTCGACTCGCAACTTGTCTCTGATAAAGGCTTCGTTTTCTTCTTGGTAGCACTTTTTAGTGGGCTTTGAGTGGCACTGGGTCGTTTTCCAGCTGTGGAAGAATCCATGTCCACGGCGCTCGTCTTATTCCTGTATCCAAGCCGAGCGCCGCCGAGAACGCGCATGCAGCGTCATGTGACGTCACATCCGCAGGACAGCGCGGGAAATTCGGGCCCAGAATTGCAGCACATTTTGCGGCACACAGCCTGTTCAAGGAAGTTCATCTGACATTATTACTAGAAAACTTAAAATGTATATGCATTTTTTTCATAAGTCCTGCCTCATGCTCCTTTAAACTACAAATAATAGTTTTTGACGTGACATCAGAGATTGCGCATGCTCTCTGTGAAAGGATGAGTCCAATCGGGTCGTAGCTGCTTCAACTGTGTGATTCCTTCACGAGGAGCGACAAACACGTTTGATTTTCTTGCGAGCACACGATTTGTGATCGGGAGCTCGTCGTGAGGTGTTACTTTCTTGTCGTTACCCCACGTATGCTGCACGAGGCACGAGCAACGGTTGGGTCGAAATCCGGCCCGATCCAAAAAACAGTCGCATGACTGGAAAATCGGTTCAAAACGAGCCGACAATCGCACAGTGTCTGCCCGGCTTAAGGGGCACCAAAGAGAGTTTTACATTACATTACATTAAAAGAGTCTTTGACATCAAACTGCCGTTCTCCATTCCTGACACTTGAGGGTTTTTGCTAGATGAAACATGGACTCTACGCAGAGAAATATCACAGGGAAATGAGCAGCTTAAACTGCAGGTCTTACACTCCAATCACGTCATAAATGCATAACGGGGCTTTGATCTTCAAAGCCGTCATCACAGCGGGAGCGTGTCATCACGCCCTACAGCGCTCATCCTGGAACGTCACGTGATTGTCGACCAAGTGCCAACCATCTAACTTCCAGGATGGATCCCATGCAGAAGTCACATTCATTGCCACCGGAGGCTGGTTTCAAAACCGAGTCGATCTCCAAAAACGTCCAACATTAGATCAGAGATAAACATTTTTACAGTCTGGTTCAAAAAACCGTTTCGTTCTCAGTCGTTTGAATTCACATCCATGACAACTCTGGGTGATTTTCTTTTCACATTAAAAGAGTTCATGTCAAGCAAAGGCATGTATTTCTAATATGACTGATTGAGAGTCAGCTCAGCCAAAGCCTAGCCATGATCACTTCCTCATCCATAACCATCACGCTACAAAGCTTACCAAAAACATCTGCAGCCCAGTGTCAGCAAAACGCAGCAGTAATTATGGATTTTGCCATGGAATCAACACGTGAAATGATATGTTTCGCTGTAAAGATCTTCCTGAGCTTTGCGGGTAGCGGCTGAAGGAGCTGGTAGCCACAGTAGCCACCTAGAGTCGCAGAGTTGAACGCACTTCACTCAATAAACAATTGTCCTGTCGCACATGTATACTTAGATTTCTCGGAAACCCCAGTTTAAACCTTAGCTAGATTGTTGACAATAGCTTGATTTAGATGTGTATATATATTTATTTACTCATTTGTCTATTTATGTTATGATTAATTATTATTATATATTTATTTATTTCTCTTATTTCCACATTTGTTATAGTTTTTAACTCCAGTGTCTCCTCAGTGGGAGTCGCCTGCATTGGGAGGGCTGTTGACTCTGGTTGCCGGAGCGATGGCCCGAGGTCTGAGGACCGAGGTCTGAGGTCGTGGTGGGGTTCATAGATTAATCCAACAGAGAAGGTGTCAGTCCGGCACTCGATCCGCTGGAGGGATTGTGGTGGTTGTGGCCTCCGACCGTGCAGTCGGGCCCCCAGGTGTAGCAGCTGCCTCCGATGCAGACGCCTCCCTGCGATAGTGTTCCCTCACTAGTTCTTCTGTGCCCAGCAACGCTTCCACGTTATTATTTATTTTAATCTTTGATTGTGTATTATCATTGGTACGGATTAGGGTTGGGGGTGAAGGGGGTGGATGAGTGTGATTGATTTTGTTTTTACTATTGAGCACCTTGTGCTGCATTTTATCATATGGAAAAAGGCTATATAAATAAAGTTTGATTGATTGATTGATTGATTGATTGATTGATTGATTGATTGATTGATTGATTGATTGATTGATTGATAGTGTACCGTATTTTCCGCATTATAAGGCGCACCTAACAGCCTTTAATTTTCTCAAAAACCGGCAGTGCGCCTTATAATGCAGTGCGCCTTTATATATGATCATTACGGTAATTTCTCACACCAATTAGCTACTGTAGTTGGTGTCGCCGAAGTAACAGCGCTAAAAACGTCAGGAATCGTCACAGACGTTCAAGACAACAGCAGCGACGCTGACTCGCATAATGGCGACTTTGACGAGACGGAGCAAAGCTGGTTTTTATTTTGTTAATACGGTACAAATTTGACATACGGTACTTTTCTTCTTTTTTTTTTTTGCATTTGCTGTAGGATTTTGTAGCATTTCCTGTAGCACAGCTCCATCAGGTAGATACGTAACTCAACCCCAGCCACTATAGTACGGTATTTTACCATATATTTAGTGCGCCTTATAATGCGGTGCGCCTTATAGTGTGGAAAATACGGTACGTTTTTTTTTATTGTTGTAGCTTTTGTTTGTTTATTTATTTATCCATTTGTTTGATTATATATTTTTTTCATAGAACCTTGACAGACAACGTCTGCCGAATGGAATTCCTTGTTTGTTTGCACAAACCTGCCGAATAAAGCTGTTTCTGATTCTAAATCTGGATCTAATTTTTGCCTATGCACAGTCACTAAGCATTGTTGTCATTGATCTGCACATTTGCTAAGTCCATTTCTTGTCTGCTGAGAAATACATACGTCTCACTTCAACCAACAACAGCACATTCATTGTTGCAGGTTTTGCCAATGCCACTGGTGACCTGTTATAGAATGGGTTTTGTTTGGACTGTGCAATATCTGGTTTATTTATGTTGTGTACCATATTCATTTACTTTGGTCTGACAATATATATACGTATCTTTACACTCCTGTTTCTACCATTTGGATGCCAGTTTTAATCAAATACACCTTGAAATCATAATCATTATAATTCATTATCAGTCATTATCATGAATTAGGCCTCCCTCTGGTTGGACATGCCTGGACATTTCCCTCCGCAGAGACCGTTCCCGGGGTGGCATCCTCAGCAGATGCTAAAACCACTTCAGCTGGCTCCTCTCAGTTTAGACTTGCAGTCTGCTTCAATTTTCTCCCGGATGACTGAACTTCCCTTCTATCTTGAGAGCCCTAAACGAGAGTCCAGTCATCTTGTGGAGAAAACTCATTTCAGAAACTTGTGTCTGTTATCTTATTGTTTAGAGTTGATAGACCAATGGATTCCAGTTTAGCAGCAGCTTCCCTGAGCACATACCCAGAAGTGTCAAGACTTAATAAGGCAGTGTGAAATTTATATGGAGATTGATGCATGAAATCAGCTCCACGGCCACATGTGACCTGGACCTGTGAAGCCAAATATTCTGGCTGCAATAGTACAGTGACAATTTTCCAGCAGAGCATTAAATAATATCATTGTTGCACGTTTGTTTCCTTACTGTCTAATGATCCTGCTGAGTAATATAACGCACTATCCATCCATGCATTTTCTATACCTGCTTTATCCTTTGCAGGGTCACAAGGGTCTGCTGGAGCCTCTCCCAGCTCATTACAGGTGAGAGGTTGCCATTCTATCGCAGGATCACACATAGAGACAAAAAAACAGACATACTCACACCTACGGGCAATTTCAAATCACCAATTAACTTACTCTGCATGGTCTTGGACTGTGAGAGGAAGCCAGAGTACCCGGAGGGAAGCACAGGGAGAACATGCAAACTCCACACAGAAAGACTCCTGCCAGGCCCGGGAGTCGAACCGTGAACCTTCTCGCTGGGAGGTAACAGTACTAACCACTAATCCACCGTGCTGCATAATGTGGTTTGTGTTGGTCTTTAATTTCAAGGCAGTACTCTTACCTGTATCAGGTTTATATATGTAAGAGACCCCTTGTGGCTGTTGCAGGACACAGTGATTGAGAGCAAGTTAAACCTCTGCACCATCCAAATTGTTGAAATAAAGCCCCTGCATGATGGAGGTCGACTTAATGTTGAACTCTAATGTTGTCTTGGATGATGGTGGAGGATAGACTAGCATGCAGCCTTATTATGTTTTTAAAAAATATCTGTATATTACGCAAACCTGGCTTCTTGTTTATGCAACTTCTACCAACAAATAATAGACACAGCTATGATACCAGAATGGCCCTAGCTAATCACTTTTCTCTGCCTATGTCCAGAACCAATGCATTGAAAAAAACAGTAATGTATAGAGCAGTCACACACTGGAACCATCTCCCCCCATGTATAGTTGCAATAATCAAGGTGTCAGGTTTTAAAAGGAGATTCAAGCAGGCTGTGGTTCAGAAGGAAGTCATGATCGGTCCTAGGTATATACTGTGATTATTGTGCAAATTGTAAGTATATTATAAATTCAATAGTAAATATATTCTAAATCACTGTAGGTTATGAGTGTGTATATATAGTATAGTAGTATGAATATATTATAATGGATGAGTATATTATTATATATAGTATATTTATACTACTATAAGTAGAGGTATGGGTATATTATAAATTATAGAGTCGTTGCAAACTATTTTTGCTCAAAGTAGATACAGATCTGGTGATAGTAACAAATATTGTTACTTAAGATGTGGATAGTTTTGCTTGGTTACTTAATCTTTTATTTTTTGTTTCAATTCATTATTTTCAGGAATTCTAGTGAATGTTTTTCCCCCTTTTTGAGTTGTTATTATATTATTGTAATCTTTGTATGTCTATGTGTGGACCCCAGGAAGAATAGTCTTCCCATGGTGAAGACTAATGGGGATCCTTTTTAAATAAACAAATAAATAAACAAATAAACTCAAAACCTTGGCTAAGTAAGTGCATTTGGAACTTTGTAACCAGTAAGGACTTTTTGCAGAAACAAAATAATTAAGAAAATCAACCGATACCAAATGTGCACAACTAAATTTACAGAAAATGCCATGAAAGTGACACACTGTGTGAACCTTCCAAGAGATTTGAACAGATTGGTGGCTTGTTGACATGAAGCAGCATTATTCTGCAGCAAGTCTGTATAATTGATGTGATTATTTTAATTTTCAATTCAAACTTGAATGAATATGAAATACTTATTTTGGATGTCACCAAAGTTTTGCTTTTTTTTCAAACCCCTATGAGATGCACTTTTGTTCGAAAGGAACTATATGACGAAGTACTTCCACTTCAACATCATCTCTGATTACTTGTATTTGTTGCTTGTTGTCTTTTTCTCTCTCTGAAAGTGTCACTTACAGACAATGCAGTCTTACTCCAGCGTTAAAATAGCTGGTCCAAGTGAAACATTTTACAGCTTCACAAAATTCAGTCAAAGATATTAATATTACAGCATTTGTTGGTCCCAAAAGCATTTCATGCTTACTTCTTTATTTTAAAATGTTGAAATTTTACCTTACCAAAGTTTGAGCCCCATCTGACCCAAAACGTTGTAAGAGCTCACCTCAGATTATCTCAATACAGTCGGCTGATGAGAATCTGTTTAACACCAGAAAAGGTCAATAAATACAACAATACTTTACCTGATCTATGTTTCAGATGAGGATAAATAAAAGGGACACTTGTTCTCTGCCTCAGGCAGCATATCTGAATTAAAATTGCCTGAGATGAGGTGAGAATTTGTATCAACAACATAATTTCTCTACAGACAGTTTTAATACATCTCTAAATAAACAGATATTTGTTATTATTGGCAGAAGTCTAATTACTTTAGCATGGAAAATGACCAGTAGACTGAGTGTAAAAATATGATTTCTGCTGATAGAAGGCATTGCATATATGTAGAATAAATAAATAAAGATGTATGTATCTCATTAGGAGTAAATATTCACTCTTCCAGAGTATTTAGGCTCCTTTATGAACTGACTTGTCCCATATGTTGGAGTAACTATAAATAGTTTTCTACAATATTAAAATTTGGAAAAATTAAGGATTTCAAACCAGCAAGAATGACACAACACATTTTGAAATCCGGGTATGAGCTCTAAGACGATGTTCAGCCGTCATGTTAGGGTTTTCTTTTGAGTTGTTTAAATGTTGCCCACAAATCTCTACTTTTCCCTGTTCGTCTCTGTACACATATACAGGACTGTCTCAGAAAATTAGAATATTGTGATTTTCTGTAATGCAAACTGTAAACCATAATCAGCAATATAATCAGCAATATTAAAATAATAAAAGGCTTGAAATATTTCAGTTGATTTGTAATGAATCCAGAATGTATGACATTTTTGTTTTTTTTAATTGCATTACAGAAAATAAAGAACTTTATCACAATATTCTAATTTTCTGAGACAGTCCTGTATGTAGAATAAATAAATAAAGATATATGTATCTCATTAGGAGTAAATATTCACTCTTCAAGAGTATTTAGGCTCCTTTATGAACTAGAGAGAATTGACTTGTCCCATATGTTGGAGACACCTAAGTAAGTATAGTTTTCTACAATATCAAGATTTGGAAAAATTAAGGATTTCAAACCAGCAGGAATGACACAACACATTTTGAAATGCAGGTATGAGCTCTAAGACGATCTTCAGCCGTTATGTTAGGGTTTTCTTTTGAGTTGTTTAAATGTTGCCCACAAATCTCTACTTTTTCCCCTGTTCGTCTCTGTACACACATTATATATATATATATATATACACATACATATATACACAGGGGATGTATTTGGTATTTTTGATTTGGAAAAAAATACAACTTGTTTGTACAACAGTGAAAACATGTCACTTTGAGAAATGAGACCGCGCTGAAGATGTCAGATAAATAAACTATGGAGACTTGGAAATTTACATTACTCCATAATGAAACCTCCTGCAGGAAGAAATGAATACTTTCCTTCGGGTTTGGAAGTGTATCGATTCCTCTCGGACCTTTAAATCAAAAGGTTGTTCTCCCGGCACTCAATAGAGAGCCGGAAAGACTAAGTGCATTTCTAAAAACACATTAATTTTGCCGAATGACTCGGAACAAAGTCTGAATATTTTGAGGTTTAACAACCAACCCTGCCAGTACACTAACACAAACATTAAACCTGTGTTAACATTTGCTGTTTATATTATCCCTTTCTCACAAGCGTCCCATTTACTTTATCTGTCCCCTGACAAAGACACAGGAGTTGAAAAGGCTAATAAAACAGCTCCTTAATACCCCCCTTGATAATTCACCGATGAGATGAGAAGAGTGCAAATGGTCCTCTTAAAGGCAGCGCTTTAATCACCATGAATCAGGATGCAGATTTAATCCTGGCTTGTGCTTTTACACAGACGTTCCAGCTTGGCTGTGTGAATTCATCGCCGAGATGAAAAGAAAAGGCTGTTGCATGAGATTAACTTTCAACTACTAAAAGCAGAACAGATACAACACCCTGTTTCATACTTAACATGAGCTTTTATTTTCTGAGGCAAGAGAAGCACTTGATACCAAAACAAATAACTTGCCGTCTTACATTAATCTGCAAAGGCACATTCAAGATTCTCAAACAAGCCCCAGTCCTGGCAGATTTGTCCCATTTGTTCACAAGACACGCTGCAACCTCTGATCAGAGGAAGGCTGTCTGAAAGAGCGAACGGGGTGCAGCATTGATTTAGCCACAGAGTTTCGGAGCTGTTTGAAGAGCATCCAAAGAAGCAGCAACATGAGTATTAAGAGCCCAAAGAGCATCCCCACATACAGGCTCAGGTTCCAACCCCAGCCCAGTGCCAGGGGCAGCGAGGTGGACGCCACCAGGAATCTTTTGGGGGCAGGCATGGATTTTTTTTAGGCGGCAACCTGCCCTTTTCCACCTCCGAAGACTGCTCTTTATCCACACTTGGATATTCTCAGGGGTTGGAGAGATGGGTGTGTTGGAGCCATTGTTCAAGTAAGCATCCACCTGTTTGGGCTCTGTTAAATGATTCCATCTTTTTCCATGGTTTAATCCCAGTCAGGAGTGAGCCATCACTGTTTTTTTAGCAAGCCTGAGCACACATGGCCTTTCAGCTGTCCATTTGTCAGATTCGAGTCCTCTCTGCAGCCGGGCTCTGCGTCCTCTCCACCAGCAGCCGAGCAAAGCCAGCCTCCTTATTTGTGATGAGGGGGAGAGTGAGGTCCCTTTAAAACCATTGGCTGCCTACAGTTCACTTAGACATGGAAGTTGCTGGAAAGAATACCAATACCTATTAACAGCTACCATTTAAAGAGTATACCTAGTCAAGCTACACTTTGAAAAAGGCACCTATATATTTTTTTTTTTTTTATAAATTTTGAGTTATTGGTGCTCAAGATTCTAGGCCACATTGCAGTTAATTAGCCCCATGACCTTTCCCCACACTTGTTACAAATTCTACATGTACAGAATTACTCTATACCTCAGCGTAAAGAGGTAAACTCAGCTAGTCACTCATGAACATTTGAATACCAGCACCACTATTTGAGCCCATGTCCTCATGAGGAAATGTTCAGGCAAAACGTGTTCTCTGCTGCCCCCATGTGTTGTGATTAAAGATTACAGGTATTATGTTAAATGACTTTTATTTACAAGAGCCATATCTTACAGTGCACAAGAGCGCTCAAAAACTCTGTATCCAAACACGTCTCAATATATTGACACAACTTAATGAACAGAAAAAAAAATGAATTTTTAATCTGCATTCCATGAGGCCAAACGGATAAACCAGCAACAACTGCATGTTGACGCTACAGACCAAAGCAGCATCATGAGTGGTATAAGACCTGCATTTTGTAGAATTTAAAGTCCAGCTATTGAAACTGCTTGATTAGCCAGCTGGTTGTGGCCAGCGTGAATGGGGAACACGAGAAAAAAAAAAATATTCATAGCACCACTCCAAAAAGAGCGGGGGCTCTGGTATTTAAAATTGTGACACGTCATTTACAAAAATATAAAAACTCACAATGGATAAAACATCTACGACAAAAAAAAAAGGAGTGGAGAATCACTTGAGCAGCAGCTGAGCAGGTGCAGGGATCGCAGAAACCGCTAGGTACCTGTGAAAGACAACAGCATTTAGGATATTTTAACTTGCACGAGTCATTTTAAGATGAAGTCAAGTTACTAGCAAACTTACTTGGTGCCCTTGTACTTTTCCTTAACAGACTGCTGGGCGTGCTGAGCAGCATTGACGTATATCCGGTGAAGATCCTCAACACATGGCATCAGGTCTTCCAAAGTGTAGCCACTCATTTCCACCAAGGACTTGGGCTGCAGGCAGAAAAGTTATAATGCATGTTGAACAAGATTTTCATAAACACCGATACACAGGCTAGTGAGCGTCGCTGTAACAAGCATCTCATTTGATTGAAGTGGGGGGCACTAGGCCTGTGTTGAGAAAAAAAAATAAAAATATTTTCCGATTCTAAAATGAATTCCTAAAAATCGATTCTTATGTCTAAAGATTTTTTTTTTTATTTTCATCTTTATTTTCACCAGGTGAACTTTAATCCCAGTAATCGGACACAGTTTTTCATGACACTTCTGAAAAATACCAGGTGCTTCATGGCAATATGGTGTGGTGACAGAATAAATTAGATAAGCTAAAAAAATTAGTTTACTGCATGAACTGTTGCAATTTCTCTTTTTTGCACTTTAAATGGATATTGAAAGGCCTGTTTGAGTTATTTATTTCACTAGTTATTTTAGTCATATAATTCAGGCAACAGCTCAAAAAAAATGTTTAAATAACACCAAGCCAAATCAATATCGAATCATGATAATCGATTCTGAATATTAAGAATCAGAAACCCAGCCACACCATTGCAAATGAAAGCTAATCTACAGCTAGCCACAACACTTGGATGCCATCTTTTTACAGTGTTGAGAACTTACCCATGAGCCACCAGTCACTGTGTTATTCGCCACAATATAGGCTGCAGCTGCCATCTGTGAGGGCAGGTATTTCAAGAAAGGGTCTGAATCAATCAGACTGAGCTCCCCAAGGTACTAAAAAGGAGAACAGAAGATTAAGTAAGACATTAAATGCAAAAAACACATGCTGGCAGATGTGCAAAAATGTTTAATGTATATTTAACTGCTCACCATTGCGATGTTTTCCACCGTTTTGCCAACAGACTGATGGCAGATGTAGTGTGTGAGAAACTGGTTTATTGTTGGTGCTGCCAGATCAAAGGAGAGCACCTTGAGCACCAAATGCTCCATTCTCAACACTTGCTTCTTGGTGTAGGTGTCATCTGTGATGTAGACGAACTCTGCCACCTCAGGAGGGTAGATCTCCTCAAATTTCCTACATTGCAAGAGTAAAACACATTTACACAGGGTCCAGAGGAGGGGGGGAAAGTTTGAAATGCCAAAACAAGTTAGCACATACGCAGCTAGCAGCATGGCAGCAGTTCCAACGAGCTGCAGTTTCCCCCGTAGGACAGACATCGAAGACAGGAAGCGATCAATGTAGTTAACAGCCAGATAGAGGGTCTCGTTCTGGAGCTTGTACTCTTCTCCAACCTCCACCAGCCAGTCCACCAGGATGGCCCTCATACTGTTGGTAATGTCAGGTTGCTTCTTCATGTAGCCGGCTTTGGGTCTGGTTTTCACCTGTGGAGAGACAATATTGTTAGTTATGCGCATCCCAATTCTAAATCGATTCTCATTAATTCCTAAAAATCGATCATATGTCTAAAGATTGATTTTTTTTTAAAGTTATTTACGTATTTTTTTTTCATCATTACTTTTGGTTATTTTTTGTTTATCCCCAAAAAAGGAATGTTTTGTTGGACACGAGAATAACTGGTGCCATGTTTTTGCCTTTAAATATGTTTAAAGGTAAGAAAACCTTAAAGTGTTAGGTTATAATTGCATAAATTGTCTATATTTCATTACTTTATATACCGTCTTGGGGTCACATTTGCAAAAAATGCTAAAAACCACATGCTCAAAAATTAAAAACCAAAATAGACCGAAAATGGAACAAATAAAACGGAATGTGGGAAAAAATAAAACCGATTTCATCCGTCTGTTTGCTGCCCTGGATCTGTTTGGTAATTCTGACCCACATGATGTTTCTGAAAGCAATTCATGCAACAGCTCAAAAAAGTTTTAACACTAACCCAAATCAATATCGGATCAAATCTTGACAATCGATTCTGAATCGGAATAGATTGACATTTGAATCGATCCCCAGCCCTATACGAGTCCTCCGTCAAAACTAGAAATCAGGTCACTTAATCACCTCCATTTCTCTCAGGTAGGCATGGATTTCAGTTGCATACTCTGGGACGTCGTTTACATTCACAAGCTTCTCCTCGCCCTCGACCACAGACATGTCCATGGGAGAACCTGAGGGGGAAACATTTAGCTTTAGTCTTCAACAGATCTAGTAAATACTGGAGTCAGTTATGCAACTTTGCCACCATTTTAGCACCCACCAAAGCTGACATCCATTGCAGATGGAGTATCAAGGGTGGCCAGCGGCCGCCTGAGCTGAGCCACGGCATTGGTGACTGCCAGGGGAGAGCAGGAGACTGTGGGCTTTGCTTTGACGGCTTCAGCCACCGGCTTCTTGGTGCAGGCACCATCGGGCTCATCCACATGGATCTGGAAGATGGGTTGCTTTGCAGCTGGCTTGTCAAAGCAGCTTTTACCAAGATCTTCATTTTTGCATGACAAAGACTGCGACGATTCCTGGAAAAGACACAAAACATTTCAGTTTACCAAAACATTGCAGATAATTGTAATTAAAGCTGCAACTAAAGTAATTGAGGACGTTGTACATTATGGTTAGTTGCAGAAAAATAAGTGCAGATAAAGCAATGCCATTTAGAGATACTATTCCTACACTTTATAGTTATTGTTACAATAGTTTACAAAGAAATTGCTGATCCAATATTGCAAAAAGCAGATAATTGTAACTAAACTGCAACTAAGGTAATTGCTGAGGACGTTGTACATTACAGTTAGTTGCAGAAAAATTACAGGTGCAGATAAAGCAATGCCATGAGATTTACTACTCATACACTTTAGTGTAGAGGAGTTTAATTGTTAACAATAGTTTGGCTTAAACTAGTGTAGCATGTAGCAAGCGGCTTAGCATTACAAGGCTACAGCATTGAGTTCATTGGGAGATAAAATGGCGCAAAACTTGACAAACGTTGCATTAACAATGAGAAACCCCCCCAAATTTGACAAAAGGCGGTCAAAACTTAATGCACTTTGACTTATATGCATCCTGTTCCTTTTTTTTTTTGTCATTTATTGCCTTCAACAGAGAAGGAGCACAGTAGTTAAGACTGAAATACGGCTCTGCGTTAAAACGACGCAGAGCCTACGCCGTAGGGTACGCGGCGACGCGCACCACTACGCCGTAGGCTCTGCGTCGGTGTAACGCGGGACCATAAATCAGCCTTTTAGCCGCGGCTGCTCAGCCTCGTTGCAGCCTCACCTGCTTGGATCCGCGCTGTTTCTGGTTCCTCTGGTGGTTCTGCAGGGCTCCCAGCACGGTTCTGGCTCCAGCCTGTTTGGGTGGAAGGTTTTCCTGGTTCTCGCTTGACCCTGCTCGGGATTTAAGCGATCCCCGGAGTCGTGACAGCATGTTTTCCTGGTTGTGGAGCTCTGAAGCCGCGCCGGACATCTTTATCCCCCTCAAACAAAAAACACCTCCAACTGCCTCCTCTCGGGTT
Source organism: Cololabis saira (assembly GCF_033807715.1). NCBI lineage: Eukaryota > Metazoa > Chordata > Actinopteri > Beloniformes > Belonidae > Cololabis > Cololabis saira. Next base: position 9,575,520 of record NC_084593.1, on the reverse strand, counting down.
TATGCAATAAAATACTCAAGTGGAGCGAAGTATTCGTGCAGAAGAGGTGAATTTACTGATCACAAGTGGGTTTCTGGAGTAAGTTAGAAGAGCTGGTCGAGTCAAAACTAAACTGTTGGGATGGCAACAACACTTAGAACTGCGAGGTTAAAAAACAACAAGTGGGAGACAAAGTAGCAAAGGTGTAAAAGCTATAAAACAGTCTTTAAGTTGCCATACCTCTGCGTGTTTCCGTTTAGTATTGACCCGAACACACTACGACTAATATCCTTGATTTACACAGAGACATAAAGATGCAGCGTTTGCTCAGTTCAAGTAGCCCGCGAGGATTGAAACCAACCAATCACAGGCCGGTGTTTGGTGACGTCACCCGACTACGGTGTCCGATATAGTACAATGTTCCTTAAATTACAAATTCAAAACCGGTTTGCCTGTAGATAAACGTTATTTAGGATTCATGCGTTGTGTTGCCATTATAGACAATGCAAAAGATACATACAGAACATTAGTGTGATACAAAACTATATATATACATACATTGTTGTTGTAATAATATCTATATATACCAAAAAATGTAATGATTGGTCTTTGGTTTCCTTTTGTTTTCACTCTTCTAGAAATTGTTTCTGTTTCCTCTAAGCATTGATTATTTACTTTCTCTGTTAGTTGTTTTTCTGAGAGTTTTTCTGAGTGCTTCAGCCTACACCTTTTGGTCGGTTTATTCCTTACTTCTTTTTTTATTATTTTTTTCCTACAAAAGGAAATTAAATGCAATGTATTTATCAATGGAAACTGATCGACCAAATAAACTACTTCATCTTCTTCCTCTTCAAATAAATGTCTGCATTTTACAACAAGTTTCACCTTATTAAAATTGCATTATTTTGCGTGATACGGTCAAAGTGCAAGATACTCATGTTTCCAAAGACTTTAGAGCACTTTTACTTTTGTTTTATGGATGTTCTTTCAGCTTTGATTTGGTTGAAGACTGTTACTGCTTCTTTTCTGTAAAAGCAGCAGTAGGTACCCTAAAAAAATGTGTTGATTACTAGGAAAGGTCCTAAAATGTACTTCACAACCTCACCGTTAACTATAAGGAAAATATATTAAAAAATAAATAAATAAAAAAGCTTCATACAATGATGAGAAAACTGGCTTATAGGCTTCTGGCCTGTCATTGCTGGTACCTCTGAGTATTATATATAAAAAAAGAATAAAACAAACAAAAAAAACTATAAGGAAAATATTCTTACACTATCAAAAGTTAAATGTATTTATTTTCACAATCCCTCAAAGTTTAATTGGAATATTATTATTGTGTAGCTGTTGCAGTTGAGGCTATTATGAATGACTTTATATTATGTTTATTGAATTATCAACACTGAATCATATTCTACATGAAAAAAAGGAAACAAGTTTCAAAGTTTTATAGGATGTATTGATAACAATAATTAATAGTGACATAAGGTATCATTATTTTTTGGAAAAAAAGGAACCACAATGAATTTTTTTTCATGAAATAGTAATGTATTTAATGGTGTATATTTGGTGTTTGTTTGAAAATAGTAAAACTATTAAGACATGGCAATGAGTTTATAATTGTAACACTAAACTTTCAAAAAAATATATCTAAGTTCACATATAGGATAACACTTGTAATGCACTTGTAAAACATACATTCTATGTTGTTTTGATAGTTTTAATGGTCACTGAAATGTCAAGTCAATCAAAGTCTAAAATACAAAGGAATCTGTACCAACTTTGATGTGGAACTATTTTAAGTGCTTACAAAAAGATAACTTAATAATACAAGATATAAATATTTAAATAGTCTGCACTGCAAGTAAGTCAAAAGGTTAATAAAGAACAAGACAACATAACATTGAACTTAATTACAACTATCAGTATTTACAATACAAGACTAGCACACAGTTTCATGTATCATTGAAAAAAATCCAACAGTGAATTTAAGTCATAATTATCAAGTATCTCCAACAATGAGGACACCTTTGTTTTCACATTCTGGCCCTTGAATTTGAATTTGTCAATGAAGAGGTCAGTGATCATTCCTGTAGGAAAGATAAATGCACAAAAATATAAGTTAACACAAGATGACAAACTTAATAATATTGCAATGCAGTCACAATGATCGTAAGGTAAATACAACAAGTGAAATGCACCATATAGCCTTTCAAGGTGTGCTGGCTGCTTCTTGAACTCCTCCAGAAGATTAGCAGATTCATCTAGGATGCTGCGGTACTCTGGGATGAGGAAATCAGCGTTCCCCTCGTGAACCTGAAGCTCCTGTCGACAACAGAATATGATAAGTCAAGCATAAATATACACGAGCATTTACCGTACTCCAGAAACAAATAAATCTCACAGGAAATGAGTGAGAGTTTTGCTTCTAACTAAAAGTAGATTTGCAGGTATATGAAGCAGTGCTGATTAAGAAGCAAATTCAGTAGCAAGATGTCCTGCATTAAATTTGAGTGTGAGTGGCGCTCTCAGTAGCCTTTTTTTGATAAAGTTTTTGATATTGAAGCCTGAAATGGTTCTTAAGCGTTTCTTTCTCCTCTGCAGAAAATTTCTAACCAATACTTACTTTCAAAGCTTCAACAAGCTGAACTTTTCTAGCCAGAAACAACTGGTACTCCAGCTTGGGATGGATCATCTTGAGGGTGTGGTTCACAGACTCATCATTGATATCTGGAAATCGATTAAAATGTAATTATTTTCTTTAGGTCACAGCAAAGTCCATTACTGGACATGAACATAAAATACCAGTGAACCTACCGTACGAAATGTTCAGATTGATTTTCTTTTTGGTAGCTTCTTTAGAGAGAACGTCACTCAGGATAGAGATAGTAGAGATATTGTCAGACCTGAAATGTCCCTCACCTTTGCTGAAATGACAAATTCATCAACTTAATTATTCATCTGTGTAAGATTTTAAGTCATGATTTTTTTCCCGACATCATACAGAATAAGATATTTTGTTCATGCTGCTTGACAATCTTTGGATAAACTTACAGCATATGAAGTTTAAAACTTGTTTACTGTTTGTCTGCATTTACCAGTACGTGGCTTCAAGCTGTGTGCCCAGAAACGTGTTGTGGAAGTAGAAAGTAATCCTCTCTCCAGCGGGTGTTTTGTCCGGCACCTCTGGCAAACAGAAAACTACCCAGGAGTGAATCTCTGCGAAGCTGAACTGCCCCACCAGATTGAGATGGTTCATTGGTCTACAACAGAGTGACAAAGACATAGTATATTTACATTATGTTTAACAACAAGGAGAAATGTTTTATTGATTTAATATTACAGATATTACAGGACTGTCTCAGAAAATTAGAATATTGTGATAAAGTCCTTTATTTTCTGTAATGCAAAAATGTCATACATTCTGGATTCATTACAAATCAACTGAAATATTGCAAGCCTTTTATTATTTTAATATTGCTGATCATGGCTTAGAGCTTAAGAAAACTCTAATATCCTATCTCAAAAAATTTGAATATTCTGGGAATCTTAATCTTAAACTGTAAGCCATAAATCAGCAATATTAAAATAATAAAAGGCTTGCAATATTTCAGTTGATTTGTAATGAATCCAGAATGTATGACATTTTTGTTTTTTTTAATTGCATTACAGAAAATAAAGAACTTTATCACAATATTCTAATTTTCTGAGACAGTCCTGTAAACTCTCCTTTAGATTACCACATTTTTCAAAGAAAGAAAAATGCAAAATTAATGCAAAAGTAAAGCTTGACAAGAAAGCTGGTCCACTGAGCTTTTTAGTTAAATTTTTGTTGAAAGTTATACAATACTTTTTTGTTGTGAGTAATATCTCTAAGTATCCACCAATAAACAGAGCTAACATATTTTGCTAATCAAAATTATCCTTGTAGGTGACAGTTTACTAAAACTATATTCCATTCTACATGACTGTTTTGGACTCTTCTGAAAAACATAATTTTGAATATGCGAGCGGCCTGACTCTCTACCTGTCTGGGTCGATGCTGTGAGTCCGCTGGTGGAGGGACAGCGGTTTGATCTGGTACTGGCGGACCTGGCAGGTCTTAGGTTGCAGCCTAGGAGTAATGTAAGCTTGTAGAGTCCCATAGTGTCCCTCGATAGATCTCACCTAAAAAAAACAGTTGACTGTGAATTAATCTCATTGTTTTTCTGCAGACCATCATATCTGATTCAGCTGAATCACATTGATTGGGTAACAGTTTATAACGCAGCATTCATATTACCCTGTTACCCTTTGCACTACTCATAAAACAGGGATTCTGTTGAAAAATGTGATAAACAGGAATATACAGACACTACGTCCATTGTATATTATGACTTTATTGTCGTCGTTTGACGTTACATAAAATTAAAGAAACTCTCACAAAGTTTTAAGTGAGCAACGGATGGTGACAGTGCTCATGTCATGTACTGTTTACCTTGAGCTCAAGCCTGGTTGTGTTGGCCTGACATCTATACGTGGCCAGAAGGAAGTTTCCATTTTGCTGCTGGAAGCAAGATAAGTGAGTCAGACTTTTAGAAGCAGGATCACATTTGTGGATTTACTTGCGTAGCTGTCCTGTATAAAAGTTACCTCCGAGTTGCATTCACTGAAACTGACAACAGCTGAGTTCTTGTCTACATCCAGTAAATCAATGGGGACATCACTCTGTGAAGAAGATGAAATCAAAGATACAGTCTGCATGTTTACATCTGAAACATGAGATCAAAAGTATACTGTATGCACACATTACGAACTTGGAAGGACTGTTCAAAGAAACTGGGTATTACGAACTGGACATTCATATACTCTCCTATTTACTGTAACCCAGATTTAGATAAACATTTAGCCGCAGTTAATATACAAAACTGGGCACAGTTGGGGATAAAGCAATTTAAACAAACATGCAGCTAAAATAATTTATGGAGCTAAAAACAGAATACAGTATCCTAAACACAGATTTTTTTTTAAATATTTACAAATGAGAAACATTATACAATCACTGATAAAATAAAATAAATTAAGATTAGAGTTGTATGAAATAAAGGGCAAAATAAGCGAAGTATATGACAAACTATCAAAAGAATGTCATTCATCTTCTTTACCTTTATTGGAGATCTGGGAAACTGACTTAGCAATTAAATTTGACGAAAACATTTGGCTTAATATCTGTGACAGAATACACTTTCCATTTACAAGTAACAAAATTAAAGAAACCAACTTTAAATTCATTCATACATTTTATTTAACACCAGTAAAAATTAATAAAATTTCAAATGACAATTCACCAAACTGTCCCAGATGTAAAACCAATAAAGGTACTTTCGCGCATATGTTCTGGTATTGTGAAAAATTAAATGGATTTTGGAACTCTATCCACTCATTTACAAAAGCTGTATTGACGACACAATTTGATTTATCCCCAGGTGCCTATTTATTAAATGAACTACCAGAAATACGAATGGACTCAAAGAAATACAGACTGCTAATTACGATAACATATTACGCAAAAAAATGTATTCTTCTACTTTGGAAAGGGGAACAGCTGCCCACCTTTGAAATGTTCAAAGAACAAATAATACAATTCCTCCCATTGGAGAGGCTAACTCTCAAAGGACACGGCCGAGAACAAATGTTCCATGAACTGTGGTCTCCACTCCTAAATCAATTAGGGGGAGAAAATATGGGACTGACATGACTCACTAATTGAGTTGACCATTTGTCAAAAATGTTGCTGCTATCTCATGTATTCACTGTATATATTATATACCATATAAACATTGTCTGCGCCTATTTTTTGTCTGTGTTTGGATGTTTTTTTTTTGTTTTTTTTTTTCCCTTTCCCTTGTTTTGTTTTGTCAATGCTTGTCGGGGCTCCTATTATAAAATAATAAAAAGATATTAAAAAAAAAAGTATACTGTATTAAAAAAAAGAAAGAAAAAAGAAAGCTATTTAATTCTATTTGTGTAACAGCAGGGCTTATTGAGTGTACCTGGAGCAGCAGGTTGTCGATGGCGGTCTGGACCTCCAGGGTGAGACTGTAGCTGGCATCGTCCTGGCAGAGAGTGAACTTGTCGTTGATGCTGAAGACGGGGACGGCAGAGACAGCTGTGCTGGACTGAGCGGTTTGTTGGTACTGCTCACGTCCCTGCAGGACTTTAACCTGCAGATAATCCAGCTCTGCCCTAAAAGCCAAGAACAATACTGGATGAACAACAGACTTGTTTCAAAACCAAGCCTCGACCAAGACAAAGCAAAACAAATCAAAAAGCTAAAAGAAATGCACTATTTTGCTCATACCTGAGTGCCTCTACTTTTGATTGCGTCTCTTTGCTCATCCTGACCTCCTCTCCAGTGCCGGCTTCAGCCTTCTGGGGCTCAGTGGTCAAACCAGTCACCCATCCTGGAAGAGGAACAGAAGTCCAATTCAAATACTACAGCTCCTTCACTTTTAAACACTAAACAGAACAAGAGGTTGGGTCTTTAATGAAAATTAAGTGCAGGATGCAGACAGAGCAGTCAACTATTTTCATTATATTTCAGAGATCAAAAATTACAGTGGCTAAAGTCACAGCAGTCATTTGAAATACTTGTCAAGTAACCTGTATAGGTAGCAGTCAAAACCTCGTCATAAGACTCTTTTCCAACACAGCCGCCCTGGACGGAGGTCACACTCTCCGACAGCACCTGGAACCAGGGAAGAGAGGGAATTTTGGCTATTAATAAAGGAGTTTGTTATTTAATTCTAATGAAACCACTATATTTTACAGGATAATAATTATTAGAAGATTAGGAAAAAGGTGAAAAAAAATCAATATAGATTGATAGATATAATATTATATTGAAATTAAATACAACTACAGAGGCATCTGTTAAATATGTGGCTGTTTGGAGAGGACGTATTACAACCACAGCTGTGTGAGTGTGTGTTTTATGAGCCTGCAGGACAGATCACACGCATGCATAAACACACATCTCCTTAATCTATTCCAAAACAGATTTCAGGATTTCTATCCAAGTTGTGCGACACTGAAAACGGAGTATTGGGAATTACGAATGAACAAACTTTGTTAAACAATTTAGTACAAATTTAACTGGTTTAATGAGGTTAAATGAGGATATCCCTACACTGGAGGCTGATGTTTCATTGACAATTGAGCGAGTAGATGATTCCCCCAATGTCTGTTCAAAACACAATAAATACAAAAAACAAAAAAAAAAAACCCATCCGCAAACAATTTTTGTGGGCATACATCTATGACATATACAGGACTGTCTCAGAAAAATTAGAATATTGTGATAAAGTCCTTTATTTTCTGTAATGCAAAAATGTCATACGTTCTGGATTCATTACAAATCAACTGAAATATTGCAAGAGTTTTATTATTTTAATATTGCTGATCATGGCTTACAGTTTAAGAAAACTCAAATATCCTATCTAAAAAAATTAGAATATTCTGGGAATCTTAATCTTAAACTGTAAGCCATAATCAGCAATATTAAAATAATAAAAGGCTTGCAATATTTCAGTTGATTTGTAATGAATCCAGAATGTATGACATTTTTGTTTTTAAATTGCATTACAGAAAATAAAGAACTTTATCACAATATTCTAATTTTCTGAGACAGTCCTGTATTCTTGCTCTGATCTGAAGGCCCTTTCTACCATTACTCAGACTACAAAACAACCTGGATTGCAAGGATAAAAAGTCTGTAAAAATCCCTGGAAAAAAATGAACTCAAGTCTGTGACCACCATGTTTTTAGGATGTAAAAGCAACACATATAATATTATTTTATTTGTCAGTATACAGCTCACGAAACACACTGAAATGAGTCCTCTGCTTTTAACCCGCTAGTTGGATTAGGAGCAGTGGGCTGCCATTTTTCTGGCCCCCAGGGAGCAGTAAGGGTTAAGGGCCTTGCTCTTAACCTGAGGGGAACCTCAGTTTCCATCCAGGGACTCAAACCTGTAACCACTAGGCTACCACACTCACTGCTCTTTATGTACAGAATCTGTTCAGATCGGTTTGCTGTCATCACTAATATGCCATCATTACCTTAAGAATGGTTTCCCTCGATTGATAAGTAAAAACTGGCAGCAGTAATTTATTATATAACCAGCATATAACCAAATAATAAAAAAAGACTCACATGCTCAAAGCGTAAACCGGGCTCATTGGAGCTGTCAAAACCAAAGACCTCGACTGTGCCATCATCTCTGCCCACCAGGATGTCATTTACTCCGTCTCCAATAATGTCATATGTATCAATGCAGAGAATTCCTGAAAGAGGACAGAAAACTGTGAATATGTTCTGAGAAATTGGAAAATAAAAACCAAAAAATGTGGGACTCTGTAGGGAAATTAAGTTAAAAGTTTAAGAACTCATTTGTTCCTGTTGCTGTCGGCCTCCTTAATAATACAAAGTGAGTTTCTTATTTATTCTTTTTGCACTTGTCTTGTTCTGCCTATATTATTTATTTTTATGATTCTTGTTTTGCTTTACTGCTGGCTGTAGACAAATGACCCCCTTGGGGACGTTAAAGATATTATTGATCTTGGTCTAAAGTGGCCAGGGACATCAGTTTACATCCTTAGACCGAACAAGATTTAAACATGTCGTCTGTTAATTTAAGATACATGGGGGAAATTGCTTACAACCAACCGGCTGGTAAAAAATATACAATAAAATGGTATGAAAAAATAAACTATACCTCCTTTCTTTTTTTCATTGTCAATCTCCCATTTGGTTACAGCTGAGCTCTCGCCAATGTGGACCAATCCAACTTTTCCATCAATGGTTCCATACAGGACCTCTTCTCCTTAAGAAAAATAATTCAATTACATGAATAAATAATTATATTTAAAAAAATACATAAATATATATAGTTCAACAAGACTTACCTCCATCTTTATTGTACAGTTCCAAGACAGATGGAGGTCCAGGGACTTCAATGTCATAGGCAAGTTCAGACCCCTGAAATTAACCGTAAATGAAATCAAAAATAGTTGAATGAATATCATCTGACTGTTTTAAGGTAGATCAACTCGCAAAAAAATAGAACAATGAATATGAGCATGGTCTACCTGCAAGACTCTGAGAACTCGATCTTGGCAAGCTAAAACCGGGATGAGGTGAGAGACCTTTTCTGAAGACAAACACGTGATATCATTGATTTTGTCTCCAGAGAGGAAGTAGTCTTGGTCCTTGCAGTCGCAGTAGTGGTTGTAGATGTAACTTGCACACACAAAAAGGTCAGCACCTGAGACATGCCTGGAAAATACATTGCCAACATCACTCATTGGAGTAAAGCCCACACAGCTCTGCAAAGTCAGTCAAGCAGAGTAAGACAAAATGAGAGGAAGTGGTTCCTACATGGCATTAATGCTCTCAGTTAGGTTGGCGTCAAAGGTGAGGAACTGTTTGCCTTTCTTTGTGAAGCCTCGGACCTGAGAACCTGAGCATACAAAGATCTTCTCCTGAGCAGTCCCCACAGCACCTCCTAGGTCCATTCTGGCTATCTTTTGCCCTGGGAGTGTTTTAAACACGGGCTGAAATATAGAGTCAAATCTTTCAATCCAAAAAAGAGAGACATTTCATTAAAATCAACATAACTATGAGATGACAGGAAAATACTCACCACTGCCTCACCCTTCTTCATCCCAAAACATGTAAGTATACCATCGTGATCAGCAATAGCAACCTAAAAAACAAAAAGACCCAGATCAAGCATAATGGTAGACAAGCTAATGTAGACTTTTAATCATCCAGGTCATGATGCAGATGAAAATTAGCCTGATGGCTATATCTGGCATATTAACATGTATGTATTTACTTGTTTAAATGTTTATTAATATGCACTGTCCCTATTCTAAATAAATAAAATAAAATAATCCAAAAAAAGAGAAGACAGTTGGACTTTTCCTTGGTTCTGGAAGAAAGTGGAAGCATGAATCATCTTCAATAACCAAGAAAATGACTCCAGTTGCCTTCAACAATCTTTCTAGGATATTAATGACGGACCTCTGTTTAACCTTAATTTCACAAGCCTGCTCACATGACCAATGTCCAGTAGAAGAAAAACTGCAGATAATATTTATATGAACATTGCTGGAAGCAAACACTATGATCATAAAATTTAAATGAGGGAAGTTTAATGACAAAATAAAGCATTATTAATGCTTATATAAATAAGGGCTCCTAATTAAAATCTGACTGTGCTCTGAGACACAAGCAATACCTTCTGGGTTGCCTTTTTGCCCAGAGCTGGAAGCAGCCTCATAGTTTTCTGGGATGTGACACCAACCTGAGACAACAAAAAACATTTAATAAACACGTTATAATCAGTATTCGAGTTGAGGGGGGATGAGGGGGGATGGCATCCCTCCTGAAATAAAAACGGTCAAAATCATCCCCCCAGTAAAAGTGCCACCCCCCCTTTCCATCCCTTATGTAATTTCATCAATAAATGTGGTTTTACTGCTATTTCAACATTTAGAGTCATCATCAGAAAAATAACTTATTTGACAATTTTCACCTGTTTCAAGTAAATTTTCACTTGTAATAATTAGAAAAATCTGCCAGTGGGACAAGATTTATCTTATTACAAGCAAAAAAATCTTGTTCCACTGGCAGATTTTTCTACTTATTTCAAGTGAAAATCTACTTGAAACAGGTGAAAATTGTTGTTTTTTCCAGTGATGAGTCTTGTTTTAAGTGTAATGAGATTTCTTTAATAAAATTAGACATTTTAACTAGAAATAAGACAAATATTCTTGTTAAGATTCTGAGTTTTTGCAGTGATCCATTTTACTTATCCTGTGAAGGACAGAGTCATATTGATAAGTTCAGAAAACTGTTCTTTATTGTTGTGTTTTGATGTATTTGATGTAAGCCCAGTGAAGCTTACAGAAGGCTGCATTTAACTGCTGCTATGTCATTCCTGCAGTATTTCTGCAGGTGTTTTGGTCACTGCTATTATTTGTAATATATTATATTATTTGTAATCAGTAAATTATCTGTCCCCATATGATAAAATCCACCACCCCCCTGATTTATTTTTACAAATCGTACTGGTTATAATCAAAACCACAGTCTAAATGTTTACTAAATTAGTTCAAACAACAGACACTTTAATTATAAGATGATATAAACTCCTAAAAGAGAAAGGGACACCTATAAAACAGCAATTCATGTTTTGTTACCTGAATGTAATCAACTCTGTTGAGATGTATCTCCATCTTCTTACTTCACTTTGTGGAAATTAAACCTTTTAAACCAGTTATAGGGTCATTAAAACAGCATAGATTATTACTATCAGTCCACCAGAGTAAAGCTTGTTGGTAAAATCGTCCACAGAGTTACAAAACGACACCAATACCAGCCAGAGATTATAAAAGGAGATTAGCTCCACGTGCTAACGTGAGCTAAAAGCTAATTGTCTAACGGGATTAAATCCAGCAGCCAGCTGTCTGAAAACATCTTTACCTTAATCAAACATATGACATCGGTTTCCTTTTTTTTTTTATTTATAAAACTAAAGTAGACTCTGATTTGACGTCCGCCAAAGAATAAACTTAGATGCTGCAGTTCAGTGTATGGTTGATGTTGCCATGGCAACGGTAAAGCTTCGATTAAAGCTGCGATTCTATTGGATGAAATCGAGTCACTGGGATTGAAGACAAAACCTGATTGGTTGGCTTTTTCTATGACTAGTATTTTGTGATTACAGGAAATATAATTAATAAATGATATCCTACAAATGATCACATTGTAAAAAGATTCAAAAGAAATATCGATTCAAAATGTACTTTTTGTTCTGCAAATTCAGAAACAATGACTCACTTATTCTGGCTGTGCCCCATTGTTCAAACTTTTTGGAGTGATAGGCTATGTGTAATTTTGTGTCTGAAAGCATTGAAACTGATTTCAAATTATTTTGGAAGGATGTGTTGTTTGGTGTTTTTGACCATGTAACGATTAGAACAAAGCCAAAAAAAACATTTATTAATTTGTTGATTATCCTTGCAAAATTGCACATCCACAAATCCAAATTCTTACACAAAAAACCCTCTTTTTTTACTTTTCATTGTGAATTCAATCAGTATCTGGACTCTATTAAGTTTTCTACTAATTCACAAGCAATCAAAACCATAAATGTAAATGTTTTGGCTTTCTGTTATAATTTCATCCCCCCTGGCTGGTTATAATGTGTTGTGCTTTTTGTTTTTATTTGTTATACTCTTTATATGTTATAATTCAACTTGAAATTGCATAATGTGAAGATTTGTAATCATTGTTCTTTTTGCAAATGTTAAAATAAAAAATAAAAATTCGAGGAAATACGGATATGGGACGTATCATTAATAATATTAGCAATAATATTCAAAAAAAAAACGCTTTGAAATAACCCACGTATTGAAAGCTATAGAGTTAAATGTCAAAAGTTACACATGACATATAATGGGGGATCAAAATAGTATATACACCAGATACCTTGGTGCTTACTTTAAATATCAGAATCAAGTTTATTGGCCAAGTTTGAACATGCCAGACAGACAATTTGACTCTGGTTATTTCGCTCACTGTACAGTAAATAGACAAATGAACATTCAGAAAAGAGAAGATGGATTTGCACCACAGATGGCGGGGCAATGCTAATCTTTTCTGTATTGCTTTAATTTTAGTGTACTGTGTATGCTACTGAAGCAACACAAATATTGATCATGATGACGTTATTGCACTGGCAAGAAACTAAGACAGACCCCAACTGTTTTACTAGTTTATTTAAGAGATCACTTTATCCTTGTCATAAAAATGTGGTGTCTGTAGGCAAATAAGCACATTAAACGTAGTAGAAAAAAGAGCAGGCATTAAGAAGGAACTTTATAGCAACATCAATGAATGAAATTAACTCAAAATCTTTTTCAACTATGTCCGGAGGCATTCAAAAGGATGACGTGCATTTTGCATTGTTTTTCAAATATGAAAACTAAAGCAAAATGTCCAGTACCTTAAAATACAGCAGATATTTTTTCATTTTAAACAGCCACTTTTACATCTTAATGATCTAATCTTATATAATGTTTAGGAGTTAGCAGATGGCATCAATAAAGAACATTTAAAGTCAGGCATTTAAACAAATCATAACATTAGATGCTTTGCACATGATAAGTGAGAAGATGGAAAGGTGCAAAGAAACATACAAGTGTTAAAAGAAAGGTCATTATAAATTAAGTATAAGCACATTAAGTGACTAATCTGAGAATGATAATTTTTAGAATAAACTATTTTTGTGAATAAATAACGACATGAAGGGAAAAACAAAAACAGCCAATAAGCAATACAGCTGATGTCTGCCATTCTCCATTTGTAAGCGTAACAAAGTGAAGAGAACTCAACTAGGTATCCACCACTTGAATGAGGTCACAGTAAGGAGGTAATGAAACAAATCACGAGACTTCAGTGCGTTACTGGCCGCTCTTCCAATGCACTCAAATATACAGAAACGTCAGAGCTCAGACAGGAAAGTTGACATTCAAAAAGTTTCTTCCTTTGACGGCCGTGTCTTTCCCAATCATAATTTAAGTCACATATTGAATGGCTGAAAAATAAAAACGGGTAGATAACAAAAATAAAGAGTGATCACACCCCTGTGGGAGCGAGGCGACTGATGAAGGCGATACTGTTGAGGCACATCTTTCTGAAAAAGGCGGGACAGGCGGGCTTCATGATGAAGTGCTCCAGGAGAATCCGCAGTTCAGTGAACAAAGTACTGGGAAGGAAAGGTAATGTGTTTGATGTCAATAGATGTTTTTCCCATTTTAGAACAGCAAGACCAAGAGATGCATAACATTCTTCAAATGAGATCTTTAGTACATTTGTTAATATCTGTATAAACACAAAATATACAATACAACTTTTTTGTTCAGGAAGGCTTTCCTGGTCTTTTATAGATGTTTTTATTATTTTTATGCTTTTTTACTTCTGGTCTTTTATGTGTCTTGATTTTATTCCCTTTGTTTATGTTAGCACTTTGAGATTATTTCATGAAAAGTGCTCTACAAATAAAAATGTATTATTATTATATTATAATATAATTTCCTCTTCAAATTCATGTAATTTAAGCTATCATCTATAATTAATGTTCAATTTATACAGCTTTGGACAGGAATGTGGTTTTGCATGAGTATGCAATGATGATGATGATAATCTGCAAAAAACATTTTTGATTCTTCAATATTTAATAATAAAAATAATGATCTTTATTTGTCAGTATATATGTATCAGGAAACACACTGAAATTAGTCCTCTGCTTTTAACCTATGACTAGTTCCACTAGGAGCAATGGGCTGCCATTTTTCTGGCACCCAGGGAGCAGTTAGGGGGATACGGTCCTTGATCAGGGGCCTATATACAGGACTGTCTCAGAAAATTAGAATATTGTGATAAAGTTCTTTATTTTCTGTAATGCAATGAAAAAAAAAAAAAAATGTCATACAATCTGGATTCATTACAAATCAACTGAAATATTGCAAGCCTTTTATTATTTTAATATTGCTGATTATGGCTTACAGTTTAAGATTAAGATTCCCAGAATATTCTAATTTTTTGAGATAGGATATTTGAGTTTTCTTAAGCTGTAAGCCATGATCAGCAATATTAAAATAATAAAATGCTTGCAATATTTCAGTTGAAATGAAATTTTTTTTTTTGTAATTGCATTACAGAAAGTCACAATATTCTAATTTTCTGAGACAGTCCTGTAGTTGCCAACCAAGGTGAACACTATGGGGGTGAACACACTACCTTTATTCCTCTTATAATCCTAAAACACTGATTATATGACAATCCTGTTCAAATCAGTCAACTGATTTGAACAGGATGGCTGCTGGCCACTTCTGGGAAGGCTATCCGCAACATTAACCATTATCCATACAAACAATCTGTACAACTTTGGCCTGCAGAATTTTTTTAAACATTTTGAGAGTACTTCATTACCCTTCCCAGCCTCATGCAGATCAACTGTGTTTAAATGTCACCTTTTTGGGGGGGCAACATTCCCATTAATGGATGCTTCTTATGAGTGTCTCTCATTAATCATGCAACTGTATAGACTGGCGCTGCAACCTACAGTAGTCTCCATTTGAAGCAGACCGAAACATTTCAACAAATTTGTCCTACAACAAGAACAGATATTGTTAAAAATTCTAGCATAAAAGTAAGTGTATTTTTAATCCACTTCAAATGTTTAGAGAGACTCTTCATTGTTGGACCTAATTTTGACCATCCCAAACTTTCCAATGTATATTAGTTTCCCTTTTTATGGCAATACTATATTTTTCAACACCTTACCGGCAGTAAGGGTTTCTTCTGGATGTGTAGCGGAGAGTCAGGAATCGGTAGTAAATGAAAGGCAACAACAAGCTTCCTTGGCCACTGTTAAGACATAAAATACATGTTTTGTTAGGCACTTTTTTTAAAAACGTATACGTATTAAATTAAAGTATAATTAGCAAACATAACTTTAGCATAGTTTAACGATAGTAATGTAAAGTGCTCTTACATGACCGTATAAAGGTAAGTATAAACAGAATTTTACAATACATATACGCAAGGTTAATTCATGACACTGAAGCGACAACACACAAGGACCAATACTATGGAGTAAGATAACTTCCAAAAAGATGTGTCCATGTTATAACTATTCGTATTCGTAATGATAAACATTTGTATGTAAATAAAAAAGTTGTACCCAAAATTCTGCTGTCACACATGAGTCTGATAAATTATTAGGGTTAGGATTGTTTTTATGCAAGTATGAATCTAAAAGCCGTGAGTGCAAAGTCTTGTGAATACAACTCTAATTTCTACGACTACGAGTTTACACTGTGAACACGAATTCAAGTTTATGGGTACGAGTCGAAAAACTGTTGAAATGACGTCACAGGCAGGTCACAGCATAGACATATATACGTAGACGCCCCATCGAGTGCTGAGCCGTACGTCAACGTCGCCGCCATATTGGATGTGGCAAGACTGCGCTGTAAACTAATACAAGTAAATGGACTTATTTTCATAAAGAGCCTTTCTACAAAGAAACATACGTTTTACGTCTCATTTATTCATTCACACACGCACTAATATACTTGGGAAACAGTTAGGCACCAAATATAATATATTTAATGTTCTCAGATGGCAAAAATAAGAACTTTATTGATCCTCACAAAAATAAGAAAAATAGAGAAAGTTATCTTACTCCATACAATACTTCCACCACGCTTATGTTGGCCAGGCCTAGGACTCAGATATTACTAGGTTAATGGTCTACATTGCCTCCTAACAACAGCACTACTTGACTTTAGTTGTGGACATACCTGAAGAGCATGAAAACCGTAGCTGGCATCAGAAAGATCTCATTGCAAGCAATAAACTTGAGGATGTTCTGCTGATTGGCTGTTAGCTTGTCTAGGAGGTTCCTGATGAACATTAAGCTGTTGGGGCCCAGAGACTGCAAGAAAAAAAAGGAGCATTGTGACAACTAAGCAGCGGCACAACAACAAAGAGTTTACATGGAGTAACTGTAAAGAAGAAGTATTTATGGGCTTTTGAGACTTTTCGGTTGAGTTTGCTCATCTCAGCATCGGAAGATTAATTACAAGACAAGTTGGCTGATAGCAATGACTAGGATACTAGCGATATTTTACCGTTCACGATATACTGTCAAAAAAAGTCCCCACGGTAAGAATTTGTCATCTCGCTGTAAAAACGATAAATTCCCGTTGATGACGTTTTTGTGTAAAACCTGACAACGTACGTGAAAGAAGGAAGGAAGGAAGGAAGGAAAAGAGCCAGAAAGAAAGGAAAAGAGCCAGAAAGAAAGAAAGGAAAAGAGCCAGAAAGAAAGAAAAAGAGCAAGAAAGAAAGAAAGGAAAAGAGCGAGAAAGAAAGAGAGAGCAAGAAAGAAAGAAAGAGAGCAAGAAAGAAAGAAAGGAAAAGAGCGAGCAAGAAAGAGAGCAAGAAAGAAAGAAAGGACAAGAGCGAGCAAGAAAGAAAGGAAAAGAGCGAGCAAGAAAGAAAAAGAGCGAGCAAGAAAGAAAGGAAAAGAGCAAGAAAGAAAGAGAGAGCGAGCAAGAAAGAAAGAGAGCGAGCAAGAAAGAAAGAGAGAGCGAGCAAGAAAGAAAGAGAGAGCGAGCAAGAAAGAAAGAGAGAGCGAGCAAGAAAGAAAGAGAGAGAGCGAGCAAGAAAGAAAGAGAGAGAGCAAGAAAGAAAGAGAGAGAGCAAGAAAGAAAGAGAGAGAGCAAGAAAGAAAGAGAGAGAGCAAGAAAGAAAGAGAGAGAGCAAGAAAGAAAGAAAGAAAGAAAAATCCCCGTTGATACGTGTTTGTGTAACAAACATGGCGGATTTGAGAGCGAGGAGTCATTACAGTTTTGCAGTACAGGTGGACTCATTTAATTGCCCATCCCTAGCAATGACCCACCAGTACATTAAACAATGTCTGGCAAAATACTTGATAAAAAAAAACACCTGGATCACTTAAGAATGTAATCAGTTACCAATACTCACATCAAGAACTTTCTTTGTGTAGGTAGTTGCATGAAGCAATGAAAACAGGAAAACTGGGAAAATGCTCACTGAACACACATGTTAAGGATCAACACAACCCACTTTAAACTACAAAAAAAAACAAGCTTGAAATGATTTAAAAGGTTAATAATTCAGAGTTCTGAGACAAAAGGATACTTGTGATAGGGTAGGAATTAACCAGGATGAGAGAGTAGAGAAGGTAATGGCAGCTGTCTTCCTGCAGAGCCTGGGCCAAGAAGGCTCTGCTCAGCTGAAAGCGGGGAAGCCTCTGGTGTAAACGAAGCGCACTGGTGAGGGCATTCGCCAACAAGGCTCTCTGATAGAAATTAGCTGCAGCATATGGTCTGGAATACAAAATAAATAAATAAGTATGTTATTCATGCATCATTACCATTTCAACTTACGCATGAACCATTTTACACAGTCGCTGACTGAACTCACCCCAAGATTGGTAGAATAAACATTACTGAGCAGTAAACAGTGAAAAGACGCGACAGCCACATTGCAGTTTCCAGCTTGTTGCTCATTAAAAATTGCTGTTGAAAGAAAAAATAAATAAAAATGCATCCGTCAGTTCAAGAAAAAACAAACCAAAATGTCAGCTGCTGAATCTGCTTTGTCACTTATGATACAGGAAGATAAAGATTTAGAAACCAGATCATCCAAATCTGTCACATGACCCAATAATCGAGTGAGAGTGTCTGATTTTCTAAAGGAACCCTGTTATAAATGTCAAATTTGTAGGAAAATCACTGTTCTCCCTTTAGATCTTTTAATAATAATAGACTAAAACATAAGTCGACCATTCAAGTTCATTTTGATGTGACACTCCAGTTTTATCAATACATTTATTATTTAGAAAAAAAGGTTTATGGTACTTTGCCAATTTTGAATGAGAGATGAAATATCCTGCTTTAGATGCTCGTTTCGGTTTATTTAACATTTTTTAAGAGACTGCTGTTTTTACGTTTACCAGTAAAACGTTTCCCATGCCACGCTACACACCATTACCCCAAATCCATGATTAACCCTCAAACCCACACTTATATCAGGAGAAGTGTTTTCTTCAAGACCCATGTTAATATTCAGGCAAGGGGGAAGTAAACTTTAATATTTCATTAACAAGTCAGACTCTCATGTAGGAACAGATGATTCAGAAATGGTACCATGAAAGATGACACCAGGGGAGAACTTTATTTGAGGTATAAAAATGAAGACTGTGTTTAAAGATCATCAGCTGTGTGTGTTCTGCTATTTCGTCATGTTGTCTTTGTATGTTTGTATAGATATACGTATTATATTTATATCATAGTTATATTTATATCATAGTCATAGTATATTTATATCATAGTTATATTATATTTATGATAGAGCTTACATTTGGTATTAAACAGGTTATTTTTGTAAAAATGATATATATATTTATTTATACAAATTAGTGTATAGTATAAAGCGTAAATACAGGCATATAATTTATGTTTAGTTGTGGAAAGGGGGTGGGATTAAATACGTTTATACTTCCTCCCACTCCTTTTCGAACATGTCACTGAAATGTGTTTTTTGATGTGTTTTTTTTTCCTTTATGTGGCGGAATGCCCACCTGTATTTGTTTCTCTTATCTTTTTTTTTTTATATATACATGTTCGAAATAAATAATAACGAACGAACAAACTTGTTTAGGTGTAACTGGTGAGAAAAACCGCCAAAGTGCATTAAAAGATATTAGTTGTATACGTTTGAAAACTATTCATTGATAGAGCTGGGTAGGTCAAAATCTATGCGAAACATACTATTCTCATTGTCTACATGTCCGGGCTCTGAGGTTGCTTGACATAGTGAAGATAACATTGACAATGAGCAGAAAGTGGAAGGAGAGGAGGCTGCCACTTACATTGATCAGATAAACCGGTGCAAGTGAAAATGAACAGACAAGTTTTTACTTGAACGTCTCAACACGTATCCAGTTCTGGATCCAGTTACTCAACAGTACTGGAAACTATTGGCAGCAATGTAAACAAAACCCCTGACTAATGTGAATATTCATATAGGTGTTTTTTTTCTCCCCCTTTTTACAGTGATTGCATCACTTTTCAATTATTCTCTTCAGGTACGTTTTTCACAAGGTGAAAGATTTGAAATTGGAAAAAAAAGATGCAATCAATGTCAACCAATTCTATCACTTCAGTATAGACTCCAAAATATTGCATTACTTACTGATTACTGCTGATAGAAGTATCCGGGGAACATGTATGCCCTTTCAAAACACTTGTAATTATAAATGTGAACCATCTAATCGGGTCTTTACTGAATGTCATCAGAATATGGACAGTGTTTAACATGGCAACGTGGTACGGCAACCTTAACACAAAAATAAAAATAGATGCAAGCTACAAAGAATAGTGAATCTAGCCTAAAAAATAATAGGGAAGACACAGAGAAACTTACGTGGTATTTATAAGGAAGTGATTGGGAAAAAAGCAGCTAGGATAGCAAATGATCCTACTCAGCCACTGCAGCGAGTTTAAATTACTTGAATGAATGAATGAATGAATGAATGAATGAATGAATGAATGAATGAATGAATGAATGAATGAATGAATGAATGAATGAATGAATGAATGAATGAATGAATGGTTTATTTCGGACAGAATACATTGAGACATTTACATGCTCATTTCACAAATAAAATAAAAGGTAAATAGAAATGTTCGAAAAAGGAGTAGGCTGAAGCCAAGGGCTTATTATAGCCTATCCTGAGCAGTGTATATCATTCACACAATATGGCATCCGGTGGATGATAATACACAAATAAGAAAAGAAATATATAAAAAGAAAACAAAGAGAAACTGTCATTGCATTATAATATATAAAAATAGTAATACCAATAATGCAAAAAGGGGTATATAGTGGTGCTATTTTCATGTTAATCTATAATCGGCTATACCAACATAATTAACAGATTTCTTTACTTAACTGTTTATCGTTTTATATTTAAAAACATTTTTGAAATCCCTCAGGTAGACGGTAAACTGTACCAAAGGCTAACCGTAACATATTTAAAAAATCATTAATTCCCAACGCCATTAAGGCTCTGAATGAGGGCACGTCTCAGTAGACGTGTCTTTTATGTACATGCCCTTGTTGTTCCTCCTTTTTTGCCACTAAGATGTTTTGTGTGTAAATGTTAAGTGTTTGTTGCTGTGTCATGTTACTGTTGTTTTGTATGATGAGACAAAAGACAAATCTCACTTGTGGACAACTAACCAACTAACTAACGTTATAAGCAGTACTGGAGTTGAGGGGGGGGTGAGGGGGGATGGCATCCCCCCTGAAATAAAAACGGTCAAAATCATCCCCCCTGTAAAACTGCCATCCCCCCTTTCCATCCTTTATGTCATTTCATCAATGAATGTGGTTTTACTGCTATTTCAACATTTAGAGTCATTGCCAGAAAAACAACACCAGAAAAATAACTTATTTGACAATTTTCATCTGTTTCAAGTAAATTTTCACTTGAAATAAGCAGGAAAATCTGCCAGTGGGACAAGATTTATCTTCTTATTACAAGTAAAAAAATCTTGTTCCACTGGCAGATTTTTCTACTTATTTTAAGTGAAAATCTACTTGAAACAGATGAAAATTGTTGTTTTTTCCAGTGATGAGTCTTGTTTTAAGTGTAATGAGATTTTTTTTACTAAAATGAGACATTTTAACTAGAAATAAGACAAATATTCTTGTTAAGATTTTGAGTTTTTGCAGTGATCCATTTTACTTATCCTGTGAAGGACAGAGTCATATTGATAAGTTCAGAAAAGTGTTTTTTATTGTTGTGTTTTGATGTATTTGATGTAAGCCCAGTGGATATTTAAAGCTTACAGAAGGCTGCATTTAACTGCTGCTATGTCATTCCTGCAGAATTTCTGCAGGTGTTTTGGTCAATGCTATTATTTGTAATATATTATATTATTTGTAATCAGCACAAATTATCTGTCCCGATATGATAAAATCCACCATCCCCCCTGATTTTTTTTTTTACAACTCGAGTACTGACCGTAACATATTTAAAAACTCATTCATTCCCAACGCCATTAAGGCTCTGAATGAGGGCACGTCTCGGTAGACCTGTCTTTTATGTACATGCCCTTGTTGTTCCTCCTTTTTTGTGTTTGTTGCCGTGTCATGTTACTGTTGTTTTTTGTATTATGAGACAAAAGACAAATCTCCACTAGGAATGGGTGATATTTTACCGTTCACGATATACCGTCAAAAAAATTCCCCACGGTAAGAATTTGTTTTCTCGCGGTAAAAACGATAAATTCCCGTTGATGACGTTTTTGTGTAAAGCGAAGACAGCGTTAAATCGACGCACAACGTACGTGAAGGAAGGAAGGAAGGAAGGAAGGACGGAAGAAAGAAATGACCCAGAAAGAAAGAAAGAAAGAAATGACCCAGAAAGAAAGAAAGAAAGAAAGAAAGAAAGAAAAATCCCCGTTGATACGTGTTTGTGTAACAAACATGGCGGATCTGAGTCATTACAGTTTTGCAGTACAGGTGTAACTCATTTAATTGTTTTTTAATAATTCAACTTAATTGGTGTAGTTTAGTAGCATTTAGTATCTTTTAGAGCAGTGTTTTGGGGGCTCCAAAGACTGACTGTGGTGATAGATTTATATTTACAAAGGTGGAGTTGAATTGGTATTTTTTTTTATCGTCATTTTTATCGTTATCGGGATAAATGCAGAAATTATCATGATATATTTTTTAGTCCATACCGCCCATCCCTAATCTCCACTTGTGGACAAATAAACTAACCAACTAACTAACGTTATAAGTAGTATGAACATAGTAATAGCTGAATGAATTAATTCAAACTCACCACAGGTCCCAGCTGGGGAGGAGGAGGGTTTCCTGGGTTGGTGTCAGCCATCTTTGACAGTGTGGTTCCTCTGCTGGGGAAATATTAATATGATGCAACAACAGTTAAATACAAATCCCAAGTGAATGACAAATATGTCAATATTAGCATTTGTCTTGATCAGAAATGTATGATTGATACAAATCAAACATCTAACGCCTGAAAGCAAGTGCAACGTGGGAACTAATCACAAAACCAATCAATTTATTGACACCTTAAATCCTCATGAATGAAGTAATGCTGCTTTACTTTAGATAAATAAAACAACCATTTCTGAGCTGGTAAAGCAGTGACTCTGGTGAGGGAAGGAGCTGCCCACCTGAGCAGATCCTGGGGTCAGGACAGGTGGATCCAGAACATTCTCTTACCATCTTTACTCCATTCAGCTACCGCGCTTTAGCCCTGCCTTAGCAGGGAAACCTCTTCTAATCTCCTGCTACTGTGTTCATTCGGTAACGACCGCTAATGGTCTTGTATGTAATGTGTAAGTTGTGTTTGTACCTTAAGGGGCTGAGCGGTTTACGTTACCAATGTCACACCGTCGGATTCTCCAGAAAACCGTCCGAGCTGCAACAATGAACGAGGTGGTGAAGCTGAACTGGTAGTGAATGATCAGCTGACCCTGCGGACCGAACTCTCGCGAGATTCTCTCTCTTTCTTCTTCTCTATTTTATTGGCGGATCGCAAACAGCTTTAAGGTGCATACCGCCACCTACTGTACAAGAGTGTGTAACATCATTTCATTTAGGCTGTTTTTTAAATTCTATTTATTTATTTATTTATTTATGTATTTATTTATTTATTTATGTATTTATTTATTTATTTATTTATTTATTGGTTTATTTGACAGGGACAATGCACATCAATAAAACATAGCTGTAAATGTGCCAGAGTTAGCCAAGAGGCTATTTTTCATCTGTAGTCCCTGGACAGATGTAAGAATACAGAAAAAGTACAGAAAGGTACAGAAAGTACAGAAGTACAGAAAGGTGCAATTAAGTTTTAGTGCTGACAGAGCTGAGTATTAATCAACCATTTCTTTAAATGAATGAATGAAGAACTTTATTTTGAACATGCTCTATATATATATATATATATATATATATATATATATATATATATATATATATATATATTTAAACCAAAGAACAATAGTTAAATAATAATCATAATAAATACAGTATAATACAAATCATAACAATCATAAACAAAAACATGCCTCACTGGCTTTTTTTTTTTTTGCATGCTTTAAATGAGCTCTAAATAAACTGTATGTGTCCAGTTCTCTGATAGTTGCAGGGATGGAGTTCCATTCTAGTGCAGCTTTAACAGAGAATGCAGACTGACTGAAAGCACTTTTTCTGAGTGGAATAATACAATCCCCTCTTGCTGCACCTCTTGTGAACCGATCAGCAGTTGTTCTTATGTTGACAAAGTGTCTGAGTGGAGGAGAAGTCAGGCCGTATATAATCTTGTGCATAAGACAAACATCTACATATTTAATCATATTTTCCCAACTCAACAAGTTATATTTTTTTAGTATTGGACAATGGTGAAAATGTACTGATTTCTTATCAAGGATTTTGAGTGTTCGTTTATACAAAGACTGTAATGGTTTTAGAGTAGTGGTGCTAGCCTGCGACCAGGTTGTTAAGCAGTAAGTGATATGGGAAATGACCATAGAATGCATATACATCTTAGCTGCCTCTGTTGACACGTAATCTCGAATGAACCTGAAATTTGAAAGATTGAACTTGACCCGGTTACAGACCTTTTTCACCTGAGCCTTGAAAGAAAGTTTTGAATCAATCAGCACTCCGAGGTACTTATATTCAGATACGACCTGTAGCTTCTCCCCTGAAACAAAGACATCAGGCTCTACAATAGAACTGTTTGTCTTGGTGAAAAAGGCCTAGTGTCTTTTAAAAAATGAATTAGTGCCTTTCTGGTGATTTCAACCCCCTCTCCCTCTGTTCCCAGTATCCTCCTCAAATTCCACTCACGTCCTGCCTCTCTGACTTTTTCCTGTAGCCGCTCTCTTTCTATTTCATATCTGTTGCAATACATTAGAATATGTTCACTGTTTTCTTTAACTCAACAGTTCTCACACTTATCACTGTCCCTTTTTCCCATAACATACAAAGTGCCATTTAATCCTGTGTGGTCCAGTCTGAGTCTTGTTAGGACTACTTCCTCCCTTCTGTTCCTTTCTGTATAATTCTTTGTTATGATAGACTTTTGTATTTTGTGATATCCCTGTCCTTTCTGATCCGCCTCCCACCTTTTCTGCCATATTTCCATTCCTTTCTTCTTTATTACTGCTTTACCTTCTCCTTTTCCTAGTGGAACTGGTATTGTTATTTCCTTTTGCAATGCCATTTTTGCTAATTTATCAGCACCCTCACCCCACTGTTACTCCCTCATGTGCTGGTACCCAACAGAACTGTATGTCTATGCCACATCTGTGTATTCTTAATAAACTATGGTAAATATCTATGAGTAAGTCTTCTCTGCAAGTTGTTGTTGATTGTATACTTTTCAATACAGCTATTGAATCTGTGCAACCACCACCTTATCAGGTTTGACCTCTTCCACCCACTGTAACCCAATAAAGACTGCCACCATTTCTGCTTTATATACTGATAGTTGATTAGATATTCTTTTGGAGATATTAACATCGAACTCAGGGATATACACACCTATTCCCACCTAATCCTTTTGATTTTTTGACCCATCTGTGTATATTTTCAGGTAGTTGTGATAACCATTTCTCAAGTATACACTCGCTTTGACTCCTACTTCATTCATTCTCCATTATTTTTTCTGATCCACTATGTTCATGTCTATCTTTGCTTCTGGGAAGAGCCAAGGAGGTATATTACTCATCGGTGTGTATTTAGTGAACTCTAATGTCTCCATTCCATATATTCTCAGTCCTCTCGCGAGATTTGGAGAGTGCTCATTCTATAAGGAAAACATTGCCCTCTGGTGGCGAGTTTTAAGTGCAAGTTATTTCGAAAGGGCACATACATAGACATACATGGGTGCGTCTGAAATGCCATACAAGTTTTCTAGGGGGCACTGTTGAGCCATTAGGCCATGCCCATTACAGTAATGCAAACCATTAAATATCAAATGTTTCACCAGGCCTGGCTTGAGTGCAAAATTTGGTGACTTTTGGGGCACGTTTAGGGGGGCAAAAAGGCCCTAATTTCTTCGGAAGAAAAATGAAAATAAAAACTCCTACAGATACAATAGGGCCTTCGCACTGTCAGTGCTCGCGCCCTAATAATACATTTTATTCATAACGCACTTTATATTTAGTAATCTCAAAGTGCTAAAGAGCACTTGAGCAATAAATAAGGAGGGCCCCCCCTTATGAGCCTGGTCCTGCTCAAGGTTTCTTCCTTCCTAAAGGGGAGTTTTTCCTTGCCACTGTTTATGTTTATGTCATAATTGCTCGGGGGTCATGTTCTGGGTCTCTGGAAAGCGCCTATGAGACAACTTCTGTTGTAATAGACACTATAAATAAAATTGAATTGAATTGAATAAGTAAAACATGAACATTTTTTTTAAATATATTTAAAAACAGAGCATATAAGATATATATTTAGCTATAAGCTTTTTTTTGGATTTTTTTAAAGACCGAAATGAAATTTTTTATCTATTTTTTTATCTCCTTACATTTTACACTAAAAAGTACAGATAATTGCGTGAAAATGTAAGGAGTAAAAGTAAAAAGTCATCTGAAAAATAATTACTCCAGTGAAGTATAGATAACCAAAATTTCTAATTAAGTAAGGTAACGAATTATTTGTACTTCGTTACTTAACACCTCTGCTTAACAGTCTTAAAAATCATATAAATGAAGGCTTTTATCAATCGTTTACAGTTTTTCTCAATCACTTTGGTACATTTTTCCAATCATTCTTGCAATTTGCAGAAGATCAAGTGCATTTCTCAAAACAGTTTGAACAAATAGCAAAACACTGTGGATCACCTGCAAAAGCCAGTCTCTTGCTCAAAATCCTTAGTCCATCCCTCAAAAGCAAGTTTTTGTGTCAATATACTTGTCAGTGCCATCAGAATGTTTAATCATTGTGTCATTGTGTACAGATAAGACAGTCAAATTCATTAGTCATGTTGGCAATTGAAGGCACTTTGAAGGGACATGTTGATGTAAAATGTGGTTTAGGTGTGATGACAAGTGTTGTACATTTGACCTCATATAATGTATACGTCTAAGATTGATTGGAAAAGACAAGATTCACATTTACAGAATGACTTCTTCATTGGCAAACATTGACATTGCAGTCCGTAAAGAAAAAAAAAAGACAGCACTGCACATAACAAAGGTGAAATACAATACGTAAGTGTAAACATAGGTAAAAAATATAAACATAGGTCATACAGTAGGTAAACAAAAAAATATGAACAACTCCCCAAATTCTAATCTCAATCCTGATCTTCAGCTTCTTCCCGTTCCTGTCTGTTAGGCCACAAATTCTCATCCACGTCACACCTGATGTCCTCCCGTGCAAGGCAGCGTGGATAGTATCTTCTTGCATGCCTAATCCATGCTCTGCAGGAATCTGCAGTAATGTCTTGGCATGCTGCATCCATTGCAGCCAGAAGGGTCACTTGTGTGTGTGGCTCTCGGTCATACACCTTCCACCTCCAGGCTGAGAAAAATTCCTCAATGGGGTTGAGGAATGGGGAGTATGGTGGTAAGAACTCCATCACCATTCTGTTATGGTTTGCGTACCACTGCCTTACTAGGTTTGACTTGTGGAAGCTTACATTGTCCCATATTATGGCATATTTGGGCTGGGCCATATTCTCGGCTGGGCCACCTAGGATATGATCCCTGTACAAAGTGTCTAGGAATGCTATTAGACGTTCAGAGTTGTATGGACCCATCAGTGGAATGTGTGTCAGCACACCGTTATCTGATATTGCGGCACACATAGTTATGTTGCCACCCCTTTGGCCTGGCACATCAATGGTGGCTCGATGTCCAATAAGGTTTCGACCCCGTCTTCTGCGCTTTGTCAGATTGAAGCCAGCCTCGTCCATGTAAATGAAGTGACAGGGTGGATCACTAGCTTCCAGTTCCATCATGCGCTAAATACAGAAGACAAAATGTTATTTTTGGAATTACTGCATTACATGCATTTGCAAAAGAAGTTAGATCAAACGTATATGACATATTGCATCTTCTTTTCTACAGCCATAGCATATGTGCAAATGCCACACTTACAGTAGTGTAGTGTACATCTTTACATTACTTGAATAATTGAGGACACAGTTGTTCTGCCAACATTTGGCTGCACCCTTCTCCCCGCTTCAGCCATAGTCAGCCCATGATTCAAAACATGGTCTAGTGTTGCTCTGATTTCATCAGGAACACGCATGTGTCCGCCTCTTCTGCCTCTTCCTCTTCCTACTCCTCCACCACGCAGCCTCACCCCTCTTCCTCTCCTTCTTCTTGGCTGTTGTCCTTCCATTGTCAGACATTGTAACTTTCTATTGTGCTCTGGTTACCTATATACTCCCCAGTAGATTGTTCATGAGATGCTCCCTTGAGCTCATTCAGAAAACTGTCGATCATTGGTTGATCAACTCTTTTCATTAGAGAAAGTCTAGATTCACCTGGGAGGAATTTACCAATTTAGATCATATTTACAGACAAATGTCTTATGGAAATGTATATATGCTTGACATGTTATGATGGCTTGGTAAATCATTTTGCATGTGAAGACTTATATGATGAACTATAGCCTAAATGTTTTGGGGAAAGAGACTATTTGATAGATTCCTATAACAAAGCATTTTGATTAGCATGACAAAAGCAATTGATAATGTACGAAAAAACTGAGAATTGTACACAATCATTTGCATGGATGGACAAAAGCATTTGCAATTTTGTTCAATGCAATGAGAAACTGCCTTTTTCATCTGCACAAATGGCATGATGATGTGAAAACTGAACAAGAACTTTTGAGAATTTCAATTCTGATGTGAGAAATGTACCAAACCAATTGAGAAAAACTGTAAACTCTCTCATATTGCATTAGTGAATTTAAAGATGACCGCCACCAGGTGGCGCGCTCGGCCAGACTATGTTACTACCGCAGACTGGCCTTTATCTGTGCAGGATAATTATTTTAGCTTTAAGTGTGCTATTTGGTCCCAACATGTTTAAAATGTTACATCTAACCGCTACTGTATCCGCATACATCTGCAGATTATTGGCACGAGTGTCGCAGGGTGATGTGTTTGCTACAGATGCCATTTGAAAATATAGGCAGTGTAAGCACTGTAGAATCTAATTATTTCTTTGCAAAACCTAATTAGGCATTAAAAAAGGTTAACGCCAGCGCCTGAAACGTTTTTGTTTAATAATCCCATTACTGCCGGCTCATCATGTATAAAATGGTGCAGGAGGACACTAAGTTTCCACTTGTTAAAGGGAATCTCTGAGAAATAGTCGCAGATTTTTGACACTATCCGCGATTGGAAATTAGGGTTTGTAATTAAACTGCGAAGACTCAGCTCAACTCAGCGCACAGAGTAAGTAAAGCTGCAGAGCCCTGTCTGCCTTGCATGCATTTTCTATGTTTAATTGATGATTGTGTCTGCAAAGCATCGATATTGTTTATTTTTCTTTGCAACGTCGTCTAATTGTCTGGGCATCAGGGAGCTCTCCAAACGTTTGCAGCGCACTCCGAGAATACAGCGCGATTATTATTTTCTTTAGCGTCAGCTCCTCTCGGACCATTACCAGTCGCTAGAGAGCTCAAGGTGAGAATTTAAATGAGACACACAAAAAAATCCGACTGGCTTTTTAATTTGGCGGTGCTCCAGAGGGAAAAGCGTGAGAGAATTTCTGAGAGAGAAATATGACACAAACTGATAAATCATACATATGCGCGCTTTTAACGGGCTGCATCGCGGATTAAAAGACAGACTATTGTAAAAGTCCCATTTGAGGAATGCAGAGCCGCACATAGCTACATGCACTTCTTTTTTTTAACTGATGTTTAAATCTTTTGAATACGAACTATGTTGACATAATTCATGCTCGTTTAGGATGACAGACGGACGCATATCATTTAAACATTTTCACCCCAAGAAAATTTAACGCAAAAAATAAGACTTTCAAAGGACAATGATATGTAATATGTAAAGAAAAAAAGCACGCGGCATTTCAGGTAGATTTTGCATTCCCTGTATGCGCCTTTCCCTGTATGACATCATTTATGGTAATAAATGCTGAATAGTTATATAAATCCGACTGTCTTGAAAAGTGTATGCGCAAAAATACGAGTCATGGAAAGAGAATCATTCATAAATTGTATGTGATGTTCTCCTTCTTCATATTCAAATATGGACCATTACAAACAACAGTAAAGGGCTTTTTTCATTATTTTTTTCATTTTTTCATGCCAAGATTTTTTTTGTTGGTATGAGTAAAATAGAGTAGATGGGTTTTGTATGGTCAACAGTTGTTTTATTTTTTATTTTTTCCTAAACAGTTTCAAACGTTGCTTTGCTGATACACTGTTAGTATCATAAAAATAATAATTTTTAACTTTAATTACCGCTCTTTCCATTATATATATATTCCATTCCATAGCATATATATATATATATATATATATATATATATATATATATATATATATATATATATATATATATATATATATATATATATATATATATATATATATATATATATATATATTATTTATCTTCATGTACCCATGATTTACTAGTATCAACTAGTATTCCACGCATTGTCAAATCCGCGTAAATAGCAAAAAGGTTCTCACTTGAGGCCTTTAATCTTTTCCTTCAAAGCTTCGAGGGCAGTTTTCAACAGCAAAAGGAAGAAAGGGGACTGAGTGACACACCAAAGCGAAAGAGCTCTAAAAGGCGTAAACCGTCGTGAAGCGTAAAGTGAAAAGAAAGCGCTTGTAACGGCTCCATCTCCGCCTCTGGCTGTATGCGGCTTAAACAAACACAGGCCTGCAGGAGCAGGGAAAGAGCAGGGAAATCGGGACAAGCGAGGAAGGCGGCGGGAAGAAAGAGCCCGTTCTGATGGGGAGCAAAAGAAGGACACGGTGGATTTTTCTCAGACTGGTTAAAGAAACAATAAAGCGAGTTATCAACAGACTTCCCCCCGTTTCCCGTCTCTGCTGATTAATCTATGACGATAAATAGAGGATATAAACGATCAATGCGCATGCATGTTAGGATAAATTACAATGCTATTATATCTCCGAGGCTTTAAAATAAAAAAAAAATACAAATTCGTTTGAATTCAGATTTTCGTTGTCTAAAATAAAATAAATAGATACACTTAAGGTTTTTTCTTAGTTATTTAAATCCATTTTAAACGAAAAGAGATAAGCACCCAAAATGTATTTTTACAGCGGGATATTTTGTAATTTTTGTGTGCTTTTCAGTCAATATGAAAAGACTATACATATAGCCTATATATATATATATATATATATATATATATATATATATATATATATATATATATATATATATATATATATATATATATATATATAGATAGATAGATAGATAGATAGATAGATAGATAGATAGATAGATAGATAGATAGATAGATAGATAGATACGGACATCATCTTTTATATTTGATCGTTTTAATGTTTATGTTCGGGAATATTCTGCACTTCACATGATGAATAATTCCTAGACAGACCTTTTTTTTATCCCTGGATATCAAAATATAACTTTTCGTGATTTTTTTTACCATATGAGAACTGGGCCTTTTATTAAACCTCCAGAAGCCTCGTTTTATCCTCCCATGAATAAGACTGTTCCTCTCGCAGACTGCTGTTTAAGCAGCCCGGTTCCTTCACGGGCTACACTTGTTTTTCCTCCTCTCACGTGTGTGCACCATCACAAGCATGTCGGTTAAATCTTGCTTCACATTTTTAATCATCCACGCTTTAATCCTTCATGCGTCACTGATATCTCGGTTCTAGCCCGATTTTGAAGCGATTTTATACGCAAATGCATTAGAAGAATTGCGCAAAAAATCCAAGTTTAGGCCCATTTGAAATGTTGAATGCTTTGTGACAGATGACATATGTCTCCGCAAGTGATCGGCATGTTGTTTCTGTCGATCAAAGCTCATCGTTTTGTGATTAATCAAACGGTATCTGATGCCACCCTGAACCCGCCGCCAGCTGACACCGAGCGCAAAGGAAAACCACCAGAAAGCTGACTTTCCCCTTTTCGGGGGAGTAAAGCTATGTTTGTTTGTGGCTTGAATGGGGGACTATAATGGAACTGATGGCATCAGGATTGTCACCACAAATGGTCTGGGCGTTTTGCAAGGCTGTTTGACAGAACCTATTATGTCATTGGTCACGTCCCTCCACTCCTTGCGCGCTCGGGTTTGAATGGGAGTGAATTAATCATACGGTTTGAGAGGGATCAGCCAACTTAATGCACTTTGTGTCAAAGTCTACAGTGATCCGAGACCCCGGCCTGCCTCTACCTGAACACAGATACACGTGTATGGACTACAATCTGCAGGAAAACAGTCCTGATCCTGCAGGGACCGCTGTAAAAGTGACCGCCAAAGGATTCTTATAATCACTGTGTTTTACTGTTTCACCTTTATATCACCAGAATACATAGTTTTGTCTTTTTTCCTCTGCTGCGGCCTGAGGATGATTTTTACATCTAACATTTGTCTGGTTGTGATGGTCTAGACTCGAACACAAAGGACCCCTGGAAACAGACCGTTTTTGTTTTCCTCACGAATCCATTTATAAACCAAATTATACCAATTACTCAATTTATGAAAAGAGGATAATGATTCCTCACCAATAAGAGGCCACTGGATTAAACAGTCTATACATTTTAAGTCTAATGAGGGCTTTTAGGTCTTTTGATTTCTTAAGGAAACAGAG
Source organism: Cololabis saira (assembly GCF_033807715.1). Lineage (NCBI taxonomy): Eukaryota > Metazoa > Chordata > Actinopteri > Beloniformes > Belonidae > Cololabis > Cololabis saira. The sequence continues at coordinate 9,543,033 of NC_084593.1, read as the reverse complement.
TGCAGATACCAAAGTTTCATCATTGATACACGTGTGAGGAAATAATTCAAAGATCATATATATATATATATATATATATATATATATATATATATATATATATATATATATATATATATATATATATATATATATATATATATATATATATATATATATATATATATATATATATATATATTTATAATTTGGAGATATACAAAGCATAAAGGAAAGACTATAAATACATTTATATGTCATTTCAAATAAGACAATGTCAGCAAGTGATGCAAATGTATCATGCATGAAAGGTTGGGTGTTTGAAGGGCAAAGATGAGCAAATTATTTCCACTTTGTCAACAAATGCAGAATAGAAAATGATTAACAATTTAAGAAAAACATTATTCAAACAAATATTGAAAGGATTAACATTATTATACAATGTAAGGAACATGGGTTTTAGAACCTAAAGAATGTAAGCCTAAGGCTTATAAGCCAACACTTGGATCTCTGATCCATCTGAAGGCACTGCATTATATATATATATATATATATATATATATATATATATATATATATATATATATATATATATATATGTGTGTGTGTGTGTGTGTGTATGTGGTCTCTACTTTTCACCTATATAAAACAAAGCCACTGTTTATTTTCCGGCGCTGAAAATGGTCCATGGTCGATCTCTGTAACGTTATTGCTTTATCAACGACAATCAAAATGCGAATTAATCAAAGCACTCTGCGTCACAGCACCTATGCATGAGCATTGTTTGGCTGTAATGGATGGCTTTAAATTTTGACGTTATTATTTCCCGTCATTTCTGGAAACAAATTGAACATTTATTGCATATATATTAAAAATTATACAGTCGTCGAGAGAGGCTGATGTCTCTTTTATTGAGGCGCACCGAGAGGTTAGGTCTCACCGGATCAATTTCTCTGTCTTGTTAGTCCCGCAAGAGGATGTTTGGAAAATGCCTGCACCCCTAAATTGATTCAGAAACGAATTCATAACTCGAGGCGTTTAAGCAATTTTGTAGTGCCCAGTTTATTTTCTAAATCCCCAATACTTTCTCCCTTTTCCTCGATATTTAATGCTTAGATTGCTTTTCAGCATCTAAACCAAATTTTGCACCATTCTGCTTCTCTTGGTTTAGTCTCCAATCTGAAGTTGTTTGTCCACGTTTTCCTAGTTTTCATTCTTTATTAAAAAATGCATTTAGTACATTGGGTTTTGGGTGGCTTCACAAACATAGTCATTAAGCAGTCACAATGCTTTTATTGTGCACTTGATCTGAAAATAGAGGCTGGTCTGACTGCAGAATCCAGACGAACCTATGGAAAAGGCCTTGTCTTTGTCTGCTTGTGCGGAGATGAATGGCCCGTGTCAACCAGATGATTAGTTTGCACTATTAAATTGTCAAAAAGGAAGATTTTTTTCCTTAATAATGCCTTTTGGTGAAGAATTATGGAATTCAGAGTTGTTTGCAACTGCCGGGGAACTTGCAGGGCTTCGCAGGGGCGAGGGCGAAGGTCAGACAGAGTTCTCAGCACTGCGTGCAGTGTGGCGCAGCACTCACAGGGGCTGTGCAGAAACAAGGGCCAAATGGGGGCCTATTTCCTACACCACGGGGAGATTAATCTCTACATTGTGCCACACGGAGGAGATCAACGTGGTCACAATATGATTCGAGGAGTCAGCTTCCACAAGTCGTGTGCAAAAACCTCAATTGCAACACCAAGGGGGATCCACAACCAATTACATGTGCATCAATAAAAAGCCAGTTTGATGCTTAATCCTAAATGGTCTTTCCTTATTTCTGTTAAACTGCTTGCTTCATTGCGTAAAAACACTACAAACGTGTGAAAACCTGTCCAGTCGTGCCACACATGAGCCATCTTTCTGCAAGCCCTGACAGCCACTGCTCCATCCAGGAAAGCCCCTTTATTCTAGTGCCAACATTTTGTGTTAAATGTTAACAACTTGGCCCGATCCATTTAATCCCCAACAACTAATATGTGTTGACTCTGACACTCGCCCCCATTGTGTCCATTATGCGCCTGCCCTCACTTGAAGATTTATGTATTTTTGATATTAAATTCCTTCTGTCATCAAGACTGCTCTCTTGTTGACTTTTCTTGACCCGCCGACCCCGTTCCCCAAACTTTCCCATATTTAACGCAGCCTCCCTCCCACCAGCTTCTCCCTTCTCTGCCACAGCTCAATGCTCTGTGGCGTCGTCTGTTGGCATGTGCTGTTTGCACTGTTCTTGAACTTCAGTGCGGCGCCCTGTCCCCATCCTGTACTCTGAACTCTTCCCTTGAAAATAACGACTTATTGTTCGCGGACCCCCCTCAAGTCAAGTCTTAAGTGTCGCGGACCCCCTGATTTGAAGGGAAACAACATGTGCTAGTCCTCAGTGAGCTGTTATGGCTGTTTGAGTTGGATTTTGCACTTCTGCTGCACTCTGCAGACTGAATTCAGCCCCTCACGACGCCGAGTGCCCGCACACCTTGTCCATGTATGATCTCCATGTCCTCCTACAAGCCTCCCCCTGGCTGCTCAGCTTGCTAATTAGTTAAACAAACATTCATACTAATGATCCCACTGGCCTGGTGAGCTTTCAGAGTTTTTTTGTCCGCTTTACTTTGCCTTAGATTCTCCTGCTGGAAACTTGGCCCCTGCTGACCCGAGCTATCACGGCCTCGTGGAGAAGCCCGGACCGCCCTGGCCGGAGTGCAAACCCCCCACTCCTCCACCCTCTCCCCCCGGGGCCAAAGGGCAGCGTCCGAGGCCGGGAATGCCACCACCAGCTGCTAGCAGTGTCACCATTTACAAAAGGGGTTTCTGGTCAGCAATCCTTCTGTGGGCTGTCAGTGTTGTGACAGTGCTGCTCAGACACTTATATACTCATATAAGACCAAAGAGCCAGTCTGGTTTAGTTTGAGCAATGTGTAATCAAGTCTGGAATATCTTTTTTTGCTATTGTAAAAACCAAACAAGCTCCACATTTTACTGAGCAACTCTTTATCACTCATCATGAAATGATTAGAAATGCATCTACTAAAGTCAGTGTTAGAACTAAAATGCAAATAGTGGGATGACAGGTTGCATCACCTAGCTACAGAAGAGTATTAGGGCCAGGCAGGAGAAAAATAAAAATAATATTTTAGAGGAGGAAGATTTTTTTTTCATTATGCACTTCGAGAAAAAAGTCAAAATGTCGAGAAAAAGTTGAAAAGTCGAGAAAAAAGTCGAAATGTTGAGAGAAAAGTCGAAATGTCGAGAAAAAAGCCGAAATGCTGAGAAAAAAGTCGAAATGTTGAGAAAAAAGTCGAAATTTTTAGAAAAAAGTCGAGATTAATGTTGAAGTACAATTTCGAGAAAAAAGTCGAAATGTCGAGAAAAAAGTCGAAATGTCGAGAAAAAAGTCAAAATGTTGAGAAAAAAGTCAAAATTTCGTGAATAAATTTGAAATGTTGAGAAAAAAGCGAAATTTCGATTTTATTCACGAAATTTTTACGTTTTTCTCGAAGTGCACAGTAAAAAAAATCTTCCACTCTCAATAGTTTTTTCTCTTGCTTGGCCCTAATGCTCTTCCGTACCTACCCCTTACTGATTAGGCTACCTCAAAGAGAGTTTGCAAAAAACACAACAAAACAACAACTGCAAAAAAAGCATCTTATAACACCCTTTAGGTTTGTTAATTGATAAATTGTCCAATCCGCTTAAAGAAAATAGAATAAAAAATATAAGTAAGTAATAAAGTTAACAAAGACATTGTCGACCTCAAAGGCTTTGGTAAAAAAATTAACTAATATTTTAATATATCGTCCTCAGAACTGATAGGGTGTCATTTGGATTCATGCTTTTATAATAATTCACACATATTTCAAGACATTGTTTTATTGCAGTGCTATTAAAGGTACATTTTGATGTTTACTTTGAATTAGCCGATGCTAAATGGCTTCAGTCACTATAGGATAGGCTAACTGCTAGTGTGCTTACATATTTCCATAGCATCCTTAACACTCAAATTCCTACATTTCTTTATAATAAAATAACTTACTGTTCAGACACTCATTCATACAACACTCGGAGGGCAAATATGGGTCAGATAACATTACCCTTACCTAGGTCTGAATCTATGAGGAGGACAGTGTTTTACAGATCAGTTAGGCTACACATTGGAACAGTCTTCCAGGTGAAATCCGTGACATTAAAAGAAAGGTTAGTTTTAAACAGAAACTAAGAATGTATATTTTGACATCACTATAGTTTACATGATATGTATGATGTTTTTTCTTGTTTTTATTTGTGATTTGTTATTTGTGATTCTATTTAGAATTGTATTTTTATGAATTGACTTTGTAATGTTTGAGTTTGTATGTTAACGTTTGGACCCCAGGAAGCCTAGCTGTCGTTTTGGCGTCAGCTATAATGGGGATCCTTTTAAATAAACAAATAAACTGCTGATCAGGTTCCACATGCGCTATATATTTTCCTAATGCAAGATTTTTCCTCCGACAAAGCATCTATAGTGCTTTAGGTAAAGGGAGCAACGCTAATATCTGATGTCATGATGGTCAATAAGACGGCTGGAAGCTGAGGGATTGTGACTCTGCCCTGCGTTTGTGTCCCATCTTGCCATGAACTCAAACGTTTTTCTTTCTCCGCAGCGCGCCGCGCCATCAACACTGGCCCCATTAAGGCTGATTTATGGTCCCGCGTTACACCGACGCAGAGCCCTACGCCGTAGGGTACGCGGCGACGCGCGTCGCCGCGTAACCTACGGCGTAGGGCACTGCGTCGATTTAACGCGGAACCATAATTCAGCCTTAAAGCCTGAATTACGCGTTGTCATCCAGGGCTCTTGGTGTCATTCGGACAATGTTTGGCCATTTACCCAGCCTTGTGTCTGCGTGCTCCGAGGAGGTCTCGACAGAAATGGATACTAATTGCGGGGACTGTACACTGCTGGCTGGTGCAGCGCCTGCGGGCATTGGGAGGACCTGCTTGTCACCGCCTAATTGACAAGGGCTTGTCTGTCCTGGGAGCAGCTGGTCCTAAGCACTGGCGCACAATCGCAATCTTGACACGGCCTCCACTCGCCCTCAAGGACTTTTGAGGGGGAAACGCCGTTAAAGGGAGATTTATTGAATCTCCCATTGGGTGACGCTGTATTAAATAAAATACGCAATATCGGCTTATTTCCACGGGTGCAAACGAGAGCCACGCTCCTGGTATTAATAAAAGAAGGTGGCAATTAGAGCAGACAGGTGACATTTCTCGTGACATTATATGAATCACCCGCAAACGAGACATGAACCGGTAAATAAACGCTGTGATGTGAAACAAACCGGGTTAAAGGGGAAAGTTATTTTACTTTGTGCAGCTTACATGCAGTGGCGTCAATTCAGTGGAAGCTAAGGTATGGCAAGGTTCCAAGTCACAGAACTTAACTAGAGTATCAATCAACACGTCCAGCAAATACTCATCACAGAAGTCTATGTAGCTTATCTGTGTGGTCAAGAAAATTGGAACTTTTTCAAATGCAGTCTCACTCACTGCAAAAACTCAAAATCTTACCAGGAATATTTGTCTTATTTCTAGTTAAAATGTCTAATTTTTAGTCAAAAAATCTCATTACACTTAAAACAAGAGTCATAACCAGAAAAATAACTTGTTATTTGACCATTTTCACCTGTTTTAAGTACATTTTCACTTGAAATAAGTAGAAAAATCTGCCAGTGGGACAAGATTTATCTTCTCATTACAAGCAAAAAAACCTTGCTCCACTGGCAGATTTTTCCACTTATTTGAAGTGAAAATCTACTTGAAACAGGTGAAAAGGGTTGTTTTTGAGTCTTGTCTTAAATGTAATGAGATTTTTTTTGGCTAAAAATTAGACATTTTAACTAGAAATAAGACAAATATTCTTGTTAAGATTTTGGGTTTTTGCAGTGTATAATAACTGTGAAATCGATCATGTTGTTCTGATTTGCATTTGTAGTTATTCTATATGTATTAAGTAATAGAATAATCAATACAAATAGACACAGAGTAATTCCATAAATGTATTTAAAAAACAAACATTTACATTTAACCCTTGAAGCCAAGGTGTGGCGGCTGCCATACCTTGCCATACCCAATTGACGCCCCTGTACATGACAGACAATGAGACTATATGCGCAAATCGGATAAAATGCACGTGGATGTGTTGCACCAGCCATTCAGCTGGCCCGGGCACAAATAACATCACAGTAAAATAATCGATTCATTATTCAGGGCCTGTTTTCTATTTGAGCACGTCTTTTATAGCTGAATGCATCGAGAGGGAGAAAAAGCCAACACAAGTATTGTTGTTGTCTGCAAGTGGAAAAAGGTTTCCTCCACTTTCCCACTGCCTGTAAAGAAATGCTGCTTTTCTGGCCCCTTTTGAACAGAAAATCGTGATTTTTCCCCTGGTGTTCTCCGGACGCGCTCCTTTCTTTCTGCGGAACAATGACAACACTGGAGCACCCCGCCGGTGCGCCACAGTTGGGGATCTGCCGGATTGTTTTGGACATCTTTGGATTTCATCAATCAAAATGACTGCAGTTTTCCATAAAAATGCTGAATTTGGGTCCTGAAAACCGAGCGGGCAAAGGTAGAAAATAAGAAGCTGTCTTTCTCGATGATAAATGGCTATCCTTTGATTGAACACATAGAGAAATACGTGCCACATTACTGAGAAAACCAGGCGAAGATTGTTAAGAGGGGACTGGTTGTCTCGCGTCAGATCATGCCAGAAATGAATCACCATGCAACATTAGGCTCTTAAAGCAAACTGCACTTTCCCAAGACACTCGATGTGGCTTCAGACTGTGTAAAACGCATATGGAAATAGTATCTAATCATGGCTACCATAGGGTTGCCACCTTTCAGAAATAGAAATAAGGGACGTCCTGATTTCAGCAGCGCAGGATCCAAAAAAAAGCCCCAAAACTTCTAAACTGAATAAAAATGTGTTTATTTTATATGAGAAAACAAAATGCTTTGATTTAAATTTTAAAGTGCTTTAATAGCATTGAACTTGCATGACTGTACAGACAGACAACCATACTAGCATCTGAAATATCCTCCTATGCTACTTATGTCCACATCAGCCCAGATGTATAATATAGCCTACAGGTGAAGAATATGGTGTAAAAGTTAATTTATTTCAATAATTCAACTAGAATATGGTGTAAAAGTTAATTTATTTCAATAATTCAACTAGAATATGGTGTGAAAGTTAACTTATTTCAATAATTCAACTAGAATATGGTGTAAAGGTTAATTTATTTCAATAATTCAACTAGAACATGGTGTAAAAGTTAACTTAATTCAATAATTCAACTAGAATATGGTGTAAAAGTTAATTTATTTCAATAATTCAACTAGAATATGGTGTAAAAGTTAATTTATTTCAATAATTCAACTAGAATATGGTGTAAAAGTTAATGAAAATACGGTACAAATCGTATCCCGTATTAGTTCAAAACGGGACGCAACATTTTTTTCTCAAATAAAGGACAATTCCGTATTTTACGGGACGGGTGGCAACCCTAGGCTACCATGAGCAGTATTATTTATGTGCTTCTTAGGGAACCAAAATCAGAACTATAGCAACAATATCCTGGAGGTTTTTTCTCTTCAACTGCTCAATTCAAAACTCTGAGTGACAGCCAGCCACTGATGCCACATCGTCCCCAGTAATATTGGTCTTTCTTACCAGGTTACTGGCTGTAACAAACCAGATTAGGACCCATAACCATGCAGGACTGTTTGGCCTGGGAGTGCAGGAAGCTGCACCAGCTCTGCTCCTCTTCCCAACCCCATAAACAGCTATTTACATGGAAATCCAGCATCCCATCCACTAAAAACCCAATTATCTGGCATCTCCCAGCGTCTCTCACTGGGTCAGACCGGCAAATGTAGAACTTTTCATTTGACTAAAAAGCAATAATGATTTAATGTCAGCGCAGACACCTCTCAAGGTGTTTTCTCTAAATGGCTTTAATGCTGTTGCTAATTATCCAATATTGACACTTTGTCCCGCCTCAGGTCAGGAGGTCAACAGTCGGAGATTAATGGCACCGAGAGGAGGAGGAAACGAGGAAAAGGGACCGTAATACCATTATAATGGGTCAAAATGTGCTTTTGAGAAGTTTTACTCTAAGAGTCTGCTGGACATGTGATGTTGTTTTAATCTAAATGTACTTTACTTTATCTTCACCCTCTTGTCTTTCTGAAGTATCCAAATTCCCAAGGTGAATAAGCCTATATATTATAAGGGAAGGGTTGAATTCCATGTTTGATACTTAGCAGTAGGGGATGGCGGTATGGACTAAACAATGTATCACGATAATTTCTGGCATTTATCCCGATAACGATAAAAATGACGATAAAAAAAATACCAATTCAACTCCACCTTTTCAAATATAAATCTATCTCGCTATCAGATCCGCCATGTTTGTTACACAAAAACGTCATCAACGGGAATGTATCCTTTTTTCTTTCTTTCTTTCTTTCTTTCTTTCTTTCTTTCTTTCTTTCTTTCTTTCTTTCTTTCTTTCTTTCTTTCTTTCTTTCTTTCTTTCTTTCTTTCTTTCTTTCTTTCTTTCTTTCTTTCTTTCTTTCTTTCTTTCTTTCTTTCTTTCTTTCTTTCTTTCAGGCTCATTCTTCCTTCCTTCCTTCCTTCCTTCCTTCCTTCCTTCCTTCCTTCCTTCCTTCCTTCCTTCCTTCCTTCCTTCCTTCCTTCCTTCCTTCCTTCCTTCCTTCCTTCCTTCCTTCCTTCCTTCCTCTTTTCTCCCTTCCTTCCTCCTTTCCTTGTTTTCTCCCTTCCTTCTCCCCTTTCCTTCCTTCCTTCCTTCCTTCCTTCCTTCCTTCCTTCCTTCCTTCCTTCCTTCCTTCCTTCCTTCCTTCCTTCCTTCCTTCCTTCCTTCCTTCCTTCCTTCCTTCCTTCCTTCCTTCCTTCCTTCCTTCCTTCCTTCCTTCCTTCCTTCCTTCCTTCCTTCTTCCCTTCCTCTTTTCTCCCTTCCTTCGTTCTTTCTTTCCTTGTTTTCTTCCTTCCTTCCTTCCTTCCTTCCTTCCTTCCTTCCTTCCTTCCTTCCTTCCTTCCTTCCTTCCTTCCTTCCTTCCTTCCTTCCTTCCTTCCTTCCTTCCTTCCTTCCTTCCTTCCTTCCTTCCTTCCCGTACGTTGTGCGTGGATTTAACACAGAATCATAAATCAACTTTACACAAAAACGTCATCAACGGGAATTTATCGTTTTTACCGTGAGATGACAAATTCTTACCTGGGGGAATTTTTTTGACGGTTTATCGTGAACGGTAAAATTTCGCCCATTCCCACTTAGCAGTGACCGTATCTTAGGCACAGGTTTTAATAGTCTAGATTCCTGTTTCCTTACAGTGTACAGTTTTTATCACGGAACACCATCCCCTCCCTCCCTCCTTTCTAAAAGATATAGCAGAACTGACTGGCTTGTCGGGCTTGAAGAATTGTTTAATTTCAGGGCCCCGGCGTTTCCTGAGGTGAGGTCTGCATTGGCTGCTAATAGAGATCTAATTGATGGGCCGAGTCCCGTTTCCGTGCTCTCTCTCCTTTTATTGCGCCCCGGCGTCTGCTGTAAAATAGGTCTATAATCAGATTCCGCCTATTCCTCCTGGAGCAGGATGAGAGCTCAGGGCTGCGGAGAGACAGAGATGGGGCAAAAGAAAAAAAGAAGAAATAAGCAAGAAGAGGAAAGAGAATCATTATTAAAAAAAAAAAAAGAAAAAAAAGTTAAGGCTTGAGTTCAAAATCCACATACTGTCGAGGCTTGATGAAAGAAGAAGAAAGCAGCTTTAATATAATAACTTGTGCTCCTTTTTTGGGAGGCTTTTCTTTAAATCAACCTACTTTATTCCTACAGAAACTTCCAGTGTGGCTGCAGCACTTATTAAGGATGTGCTAGAACAGTCTCTGATTCCTTTAAGGATTTTCTATTATTTTTTTTACACCGAGCCTCTTTAATTCAAAACTACCGGATGAATGTGGATCTGTCAGAAAATGCTTTGGTGCTGCTAATAAAATCTGTCCTTTATAATTACATTTTTACGTCCTTTTTTGACTAAGACTCCGTCAAAACCGTCAAAAAAATTCCCCACGGTAAGAATTTGTCATCTCGCGGTAAAAACGATAAATTCCCGTTGATGACGTTTTTGTGTAAAACCTGATTTATGGTTCTGCGTGAAATCGACGCAAAACGTATGTGTGAAGGAAGGAAGGAAGGAAGGAAGGAAGGAAGGAAGGAAGGAAGGAAGGAAGGAAGGAAGGAAGGAAGGAAGGAAGGAAGGAAGGAAGGAAAGAAAGAAAGAAAGAAAGAAAGAAAGAAAGAAAGAAAGAAAGAAAGAAAGAAAGGAAGGAAGGAAGGATAGAAGGAAGGAAGGAAGGAAGGATAGAAGGAAGGAAGGAAGGAAGGAAGGAAGGATAGAAGGAAGGAAGGAAGGAAGGAAGGAAGGATGGAAGGAAGGAAGGAAGCCAGAAAAAAAGAAAGAAAGAAAGAAAGAAAGAAAGAAAGAAAGAAAGAAAAAGAAAGAAAGAAAGAAAGAAAGAAAGAAAGAAAGAAAGAAAGAAAGAAAGAAAGAAAGAAAGATAAATTCCCATTGATGACGTTTAGTAGCATTTAGTATCTTTTAGAGCAGTGTTTTGGGGGCTCCAAAGACTGAATGTGATGATAGATTTATAGTTAAAAAGGTGGATTTTAATTGGTATTTTTTTATCGTCATTTCTAGCGTTATCGGGATAGATGGACAAATGTCCATAGCGCCCATCCATACTCCAAGGATCTGATCAAATACCCCACAGACCAATCTGCTAGTTTTGTCATGCAGCTAGTGTACAGAAGATGTCAATCAAAACAGACTGGCAGCAACACAAACAAACTGATCCTCCGTTTTTCTCTCCCTCTCCTTCTCCTATAGAGCTTCCTGGAAGGCTGTGATTGGCCGCTTGTCTGAGTAGTGATAGCAGCCCTGGAGCCGAGGATGATTGATGACGTCGGGGGCAAGGCCGAGCGCTGGCAGCATAAAGCCCCATAGACGCCTCAATAAAGAGCCTGGCTATAGTGGAGAGCCCGGGCCCTGCTCAATAGGGCCCCTCCGCCTCCGAGGACCCACGGTTAGAGGAGTGCAAGGACAGAGGCAGAGGAAGAGAGGGAGAAAGAGAAGGAGAGGTGCTCTGTTGTTGGATAATCTGTTTAGCTATCGAGCCAGCAGCCGTCTGAGGCTGGATAAGTGCAGTGACGGATATGTGTGTGGGGTGAAAATAGCTGGGGTTGGCTGCTGGAGCGCTGGAGGGGGAAGAAACAGGCAGAGGAAGAGAGGGAGAGATGGATCATCCAGTCCCAGGATGCATAATGGGGGAAAAAGGGGGAAGCAGATGAACCAAACTAGAAATGAGATCTGCTGGCTGATTTTCACACACGCTACAGTAGAAATAATCAAAGGCCCCAAAAAAAGCTGACCGCAAGAGCCTCTCACGGGGAAGTGCAGTACTCGAGTTGAGGGGGGATGAGGGGGGACGGCATCCCCCCTGAAATAAAAACGGTCAAAATCATCCCCCCTGTAAAACTGCCATCCCCCCTTTCCATCCCTTATTTCATTTCATCAATGAATGTGGTTTTACTGCTATTTCAACATTTAGAGTCATCACCAGAAAAATAACACCAGAAAAATAACTTATTTGACAATTTTCACCTGTTTCAAGTAAAATTTCACTTGAAATAAGTAGGAAAATCTGCCAGTGGGACAAGATTTATCTTCTCATTACAAGCAAAAAAATCTTGTTCCACTGGCAGATTTTTCTACTTATTTCAAGTGAAAATCTACTTGAAACAGGTGAAAATTGTTGTTTTTTCCAGTGATGAGTCTTGTTTTAAATGTAATGAGATTTTTTTTTACTAAAATGAGACCTTTTAACTAGAGATAAGACAAATATTCTTGTTAAGATTTTGAGTTTTTGCAGTGATCCATTTTACTTATCCTGTGAAGGACAGAGTCATATTGATAAGTTCAGAAAACGGTTTTTTATTGTTGTGTTTTGATGTATTTGATGTAAGCCCAGTGGATATTTAAAGCTTACAGAAGGCTGCATTTAACTGCTGCTATGTCATTCCTGCAGTATTTCTGCAGCTGTTTTGGTCACTGCTATTATTTGTAATATATTATATTATTTGTAATCAGCACAAATTATCTGTCCCCATATGATAAAATCCACCACCCCCCCTGATTTTTTTTTTACAACTCGAGTACTGGGTGTGACCCCTCTGCTGCTACTCTGGTGGCCATCGTGCATAACTGTGGTGACCTTTGCTTCAGAAGATCAATGAGGCCCTGCGAGGTTGGATTCCTCCGGTGCTGTGTCCACTGCTGTGCCCCAGGACCACATGTAGCCCTGTTGCAACCCCCAGCTCACAGCAGCTCTGAAAAGCACAATTAGGCAGCAATCTGCTCCTACCAAGCCAGCTTTCAGTGAGTCCAGCATGGCTACATGATGTCCTGCAGACCCTCCTGGCTGGAGTTGGCAGGACGAAGGTCTGAGAGGGCAGAGTGATGGCGCTGATGAGCGTCTCCACTCTGCAAGGTTTGGAGGGGTCAGAGATTAGTGGGGGAGGGGGGGGTAGGGTCATTTTGATATCTTCCTCTGTACTTTACTTTTCTCATCTCTTGACATAAAGAAAAGAAAATAGTAGGAAGCAGAGGTGTCAAGTAACGAAGTACAAATACTTTGTTACCTTACTTAAGTAGAAATTTTGGTTATCTATACTTCACTGGAGTAATTATTTTTCAGACGACTTTTTACTTTTACTCCTTACATTTTCACGCAATTATCTGTACTTTTTACTCCTTACATTTTAAAAACAGCCTCGTTACTCTATTTCATTTTGGCCTTTAAAAAAAACTATCCAGTTAAATTGCTCCATCCGGATAGAGTGAATTTGGTTGTGGCTCAGATGTTCTTGTCCAGTTTTGTTCTTACATCCGTTCCCTCAGATTCCTGCAACTAAACTTGGATGTACATTCCAATAAAGGTTAGGATAAATGATAACATGCCTCTGAAGTTTGACTTTTTGCACCATTACAATACTTATAGGCAACTAGTCATCATATCTCCTGCTCTCTGAAACACATGTTAATGCTCAATAGTACACATATATGCTTCTTTAATATATTTGCATTATACTAAGATGCATTCATTTTCAACTGCTTTTGTCCTTAATGGCTTTTCCGCCCCTTACATTACTTTTACTTTTATACTTTAAGTAGTTTTGAAATCAGTACTTTTATACTTTTACTTGAGTAAAAAACTTGAGTTGATACTTCAACTTCTACAGGAGTATTTTTAAACTCTAGTATCTATACTTCTACCTGAGTAATGAATGTGAATACTTTTGACACCTCTGGTAGGAAGATACTAACTTTATGGTCAAATCCATAAAAAAATGTTTTTAACTTCTTCTCGTTTCACATTTAGTTACATTCAAACCTGTGTTTATTTAATCATTTTTTGTACGAGCCTTATGTGAGATTATTTTCCATGTCGATGCTCTCTCAGACAATAAATTTTTTCTCAAAATGTGTTTGTTATCTGTGTTTTTCATTTTCACACTTCATGCACTGATACAATAGACTATTCTGGGAATTGAAATTAAATTGATTCAGGTGCATCTGATGTCAGTAAAAAAAAGAATGAACATTAGTCGTGGTGAAGCCTCAAAACTGTGCTGTGGACAGAGCGTCTCAGCAGTAGACTTTTCTTCTAAAAACATCCACATGCTGAACAGTCATTCTGTTTCATGACCCTGTTTTCAAAAGATATTGTACACTGAAGCAAAATGCAGTCATTTGCAAGTGATCTAAAACCCAACTTTGGTAGAAAGCAGTACAAGGTGAGAGATGAGAGATCCCAAGAAGTTAGGAGGAGAAAAACAAAGACTAATTGGAATTAAAATCAACTAAATAAATGTTAGGAGATAAGTAAAAAAAAAAGCCTGGGCAAGTTGTAAAGTGCTCAAATGATTGGGTATAAAAAGTTCAGTTACATTTGATTTAAATTATTTATATAGCACCAATTCAAGTAGACAGGTTCAGTGCACTCCAATTAAAAAAATACAGTCCAATTTAGTCAAATTATAATCTAAACACATTCCAATCAAAACTATTTTCTTGCTATCCATTTATGATTGTTTCTAATTCAAATTTGTATTATGTCAACACATTGTAAAATATAATACCTATAATACCTAACAAAGGAGCCTATGAAATTATATTGAATATTCATGCTTCAATTCTCATCTAAAGTATGGACAAAGGGACAGTAGTAGACATATTTTAGAGGCCAGCTCAAAATTAAAAGTTGAAAAATGCTTCTTCAACTCACTCAAAGACCTTTTGAGCAAATATTTCAACTAATAAAATGTTTTTTTGGAACATAAAAAATGTGATGAGTTCATCATTTGTATGATGAAACTAAAGGATGCAGAGAAAAAAAAGAAATCTCTGTACATAAGGAGGGAGGTGAAAAACCTGCACTGTTTAATGGTGAGCTTCACTTTACTGCCTGACTGGAAGATGCTGGACGTCTGTGATGGAAGTCGGTGCATCGAGTCAGGAAAACATCTAGAAAACCATCAGAGCTTTTGTTCAGACTCAAACATGGAAAGTAGCTTTTCTCAGCTCCCAAATGTTCGTAATGCCGTTGTAGGAAGAGAAAATAGGACATGGATGTAAGCATCCTGTCAAAACATTACAAAATAAAAATAAAAAAATGCCATCAAGTTCAAAATGTGTTGCAATTCGCTGTATCTTCAATTAGCTACAGTGTTTATTACTAATCAAACAGCGCTTTCAATAAATTAGTCTTTTTATTTAAACCTTTATTGCAAACAGTCAGATGGATCAAATTAGGTTGTTACATAAAAACAAATTTACATTTGTTTAGAGTTAGCTGTTTTATAGAGGCTTTTAACCAAAGATGCAACTGATGAACAATGTAAATGTAAATGAGTAAATCAAACGTGAATGAGAAATAAAAAATTGGACAGGTGCAGAAGTAAATGGTTTTTGTAAATTATGACTCATTGGATGTTCACAAAAACACCTACAATTATGTGTAATTATATATTTATCTCCTCTATTTTAACTCCAACATGCGACCGTAACAGAGGCTTCTTTATTTAACAAAATGTCGTCATATGCTGACTTTTGAACATTTTGAAAATGGCACAGCAGCATTGTACTGTGGGAGTTTGTGTTTGGTGAGTTTCAGCTCATGATGTAGATTCCTCTGAGGAGCCACTGAACATTTAATGTCCTGTTTACTTTTGACAGTTAGTCCTTTTTTCACAGAAAGACTCAAAAAGGACTAAGAATTTTATATAGAATGATCATTAATAATATCTGAAGCAAGCTAGACCAAATCAATTTTCATTGAAACAGACTGTTTTATTGCTGCTGTAGCTGAATACTAATAGAGTTTAAAAAAACTCCAAAAAGGTATTAATTTCAAAATCGCCACATATTATCCAGGTCTCTGACGATCTTTTTCTCATTTGCACTAGTTTTCAAGGAGAGACTTTGTTGTGATGCAGTTGCATCCTTGAGTGACTGTTCCTGGTTGGAAATTTGACACAATTTCTTGGTACTGACCTGATCTGATTTTTCAAGATCTTTATCGATAGAGTAAAGGTCAACATAACAAATGTTTAATGTTTTTGCCCTTTTCTCCATCCCACAAGCAGGCTTGACGTGTGTTTGGGGTCAGAGTCCTGTTCTTACACCCAGATTTCTGAAAGTTTCTACTGTCTCCATGATAGTCTTGGTTTTTTGTTCCATACACCATAATCACTGGCAGCAAAACATGTTCGGCTCATGATGCTACCACCTCTGTGCTTAACAGCTGGTACTGCGTTCTTGGGGTTGAATGCATCACATATACATCTACCAACTGAACTCTGTTCCTTGTTTTCAGACAACTCAGTCTTTGTGTGATATATCAATACAACTTTCATTATGAAGAGTAGTTATTTATCTTGTTCATGTGGCCAGCTGTAAATATAAGTCAGATTTGAACAGGTATGTTTTAGCGTTTGTCATTCAAGGATGATACAGAATTCATATGAAGTGGTTTAGGCAGCCTTCAACTCATGGCAGATCCAAGTCACCTTGCCCTCTGGTCATTACTGACCACCTTAAACATGCTCCTCTCAGCTGAGGGTGATCATTTGGGATTTTTTTTTTGACACCTTGTCAACAAAGTTGCTCCCAAAATGTTGTTCATTTAGGGACTTTCAGAGCTGATGGTCTTGGAAATACAGCTTTTTAATGATACATGCAAATACAGTATTTTCCGCACTATAAGGCGCACCTAAAAGCCTTTAATTTTCTCAAAAACCTGCAGTGCGCCTTATATATGATCATTACGGTAATTTGTGTTACTGTAGTCAGGGGGATTGTGGGTAATGTAGTCAGGGGGATTGTAGCTACTGTTGTTGGTGTCGCCGAAGTAACGGCACTAAAAACGTCAGGAATCGTCTCAGACGTTCAGACAACAGCAGCGACGCTGACTCGCATAGTGGCGACTTTGACGAGACGGAGCAAAGCATGTTTTTATTTTGTTAATAAAGTTTGACATACAGTACTTTTCTTCTTGTTTTTTTTTTTTTGCATTTGCTGTAGGATTTTGTAGCATTTCCTGTAGCGCAGCTCCATCAGGTAGATACATAACTCAACCCCAGCCACTATAGTACGGTATTTTACCATATATTTAGTGCGCCTTATAATGCGGTGCACCTTATATATGGAAACCGTTTTAAAATACGTCATTCATTGAAGGTGTGCCTTATAATGCGGTGCGCCTTATAGTGCGGAAAATATACCTTCTTATTCATCACAAACTGTTTTTAGACTGGCAGTCAATCAAGACTTACAGAATGTTGAGATATATCACTGGCAAGTAAGAAGAGAGAGCTCTTTTTCCCATTAAACATGTATATTTTGCAATCTTTCTGCCCTTCAAATGTCACAGGTTCCAAAGTTGCAGTGACATTCATTTCCTTTATGAGTGCATGCACACTTCAGTCCAGAAAAATGTGTGCAGATTTCTGTGAGTCCAAGAGGTATATGATCCCTGATGTGGAAGATGTGTTTATGTAAAGCATGAACAAATCAAATCCACTGGGCTCTCAGGCTGAGTTATTATCCAGCCCGGAGTTATTTGGTATTACGCTTGTTGTTGTGTGCATTGTTGGTGGGCAGAGGTTAACAAAAGGCCAAGTCCAACCCAAGCCACCGGCAGTGGCCGCATGGGGAAATGTTGGCAAGCAAGCCAGAGAATAATCATAGGCTAATCCGATTTCCAGCTTTGATAATGGAGGCCAAGCTAAATAAGAAAAATTCTAGGCAAATTTGTGCAAATGAAAAAGGACTCCTCCTGACATAATGGCACGGTGCAAGGCAGCCTCTAATGACCAATAATCTGTCTAAGAGCCTCTCTCTTTCTCTCCCTCTCTCTCTGTTCCCTGGTTTCACCCTCCATCCTCTCTCTTATCCTGTTCCAACCCCCTCCTCCTCCTCCTCCTCCTCCTCCTCCGCAACTCTCATCAGCTTCTTCTCTCTTCCTGGGAAGATGTCAAGAGTCATATGACACGTAGAAGGCAGAGGAGGGCAAATGGGTTTTGATATAGCAAATGAACCTTCATGTCACATATGCTTAAAGACTTTCCATCACAAAAAATATTGTGATTTGCCAACAAACCCTAAAATGTAGTCTTTTTTTCAAATTCATTTCACTTTTATGAGAAATGTATTTTTTTTATTAATCTCCCAATTCAAATTTTAAGATTTGAGGGTTTACTAATACAAACATATTGACTTATACTAGGGACCAAAGATTTTTGGGACATATTGGTCATTCATTGACTTCATTCAATGACTAATACACATAGCTATTTTATGACCTTAATGTAATCGCCACACATCATATGTTTCCATGAGAACACTCAGCACTGCAGAGTAAACACATTTTCAGCTGCTGTGAATGTATTTGATCATTTGTTTTATAACTGAATGAAAATCTTTTTCCATTGACGCAGCATCTCTGTAACACAAGTGGACAGCATCCAGAAGTGCTTTTGACCAGTTGAATACATTATTTTGAATTTTCAATATCTATTTGCATCAATGTTCACAAGATATTACCGCCGTAGATCAATCTGTCCAGCTGTGGACACAATTTGTTAATACGGTTTTGTCACAATAGTTACAAGAGTCTTTTAAGGTTGTACAGCCAAGATCAACACTGAGTTTAAAATCCCGTTCGAACCAAGCAGATCTTTGAGCCATAATAATTATGTGGCACTGGCCAAAACCCTTCTTGCATTTCAGTCGTGGGGCTGCTGGACACGAATACCACTCCAAAACCCATACCACGTGTACTGTGTCATTGTAAACTTTTAGAGGTTAGGGTAACTTGGGAGAAGGCCAAAGAGTGGAGGACAAATGACCTAGATCTGAGAGAAAATGGACGTTTGTTTGCTATCACTGTTTTTCTCTTTGTAGAATAGTGGAAAAAAAGAGATTTCTGTAATCTGAAAAACTATTTTGGAGCAGTTCAGTGATAGAAAGAGTGATTGCAGTGCAGGAGAGACTGCCCTAAGAAAATGGAGAAGAGTTAAAAAGGTCATTATTTTACGCTCATACTTCAGCTATGGTACCACCAAGCAGCAGCTGCTTTTCAGACAGTGTATGACTGTGTGCAATTCATGCACAACAAATAGCAGAGGTCAATAATGTAATTGATCAAGATACATGTTTGCCGCACAGCTTACAATTCAGATACAACACAGAATCATCGTTGAGCCATTTGGCTTTAGGCTAGGAAAAGAAAAAGAAAAGAAAAATCTCACCTGAATTTTTTTCTTTTTTCAGGTTGTGTGCTGGGGATGCTTAGCTGTTCATTGGATATCCAGCTCTGCAGAGCATGAGTAGGTGATCTCCAGACACCAGTATATTCTGTAAACTGCTGTAGGGTGTTTCAAACTGCGTCAAAGCCAAAAGACAACAGTGAGCTGATGAGCTGCAGAACCTTGTTCAGTAACCTTGTAAGTAGCCGATCTGCTGTTCTTAACCTACAGGTAAACTTGCTGAATATGATGAAGACAGCTTGTTCAAAAATAAACGAATAAATGACTGCGTTTACATGCAGTCAATAACCCTTTTAAAACCCGAATATTCGCAATAATCCGAATTTGCACGGCCATGTAAACACCAATAACCCCTTTGAATAACCCGAATTTGCTCATATTTGGGTTTTTAAAAACCCCAATATGACCCCTGGGTTACTCCTTATAAAACCTGAATATTCGGTCATGTAAACACCAAATGGAATATCCCCATCAAACGGAACATGAATTGGTTTTCTGCGCATGTTGTTTTTGCAAGGAATCTTGGTCTTTTGAGTCCGGACTTTTGAGTGGAAGTTCTTATAAACACGGAGAAACGCAAGACCACTCCACACTTTTGGAGTGAGGAGGAGACTAATCACTTCATTAATGTAATGAAGGATATGAACATTTCTGCATTTGTAGACAGTAGTACCGGGATAGCGAGATTTAAAAGAAGATGAGCGAAAAGATGCGCGAAGCAGCATTTGTTTTGAATTTGGATACAGGAAGAAGAAGCGGAAATGACGGGAATTGCGTCATGATGTTCTCCGTGCGTCGCTGGTTTGATCCAGATATCCCAAATGATTAATTACCATGAAAACTGAATATTCCGAATGTTTCAGTAACCGGAATATTAGCAATAACCCGAATTTTGACTGCATGTAAACGTAGTCAATGACAGTGGCTATGACAGCTATTTTGTGAACCTTCAAATTCAGAAAATAGTAGTCACTAAAGCCAACATGCAAGGGTTGCAGGTTCAGAACTGGAGCAATTGTGTCCTCCACATGGACAAAATTAAGCTGCCAAAACAAGTAAGGCATTGACTTACTGATCAACCTGACCAGGATATACCCCAGTGTTGTCATTTTAGTTAGGTAAATGCACTCGAATGTTATCAAAGGGTGCAAAATTATTGCAACTGAGGGCATTAAACGACATCATTAGCACATATGCCCTCACTGAAAAAAATAAATCTAAGCGCATGTAAATATAACATATTTAAATCTGTGATATTAACAATTAAAAATGAAGTTTGTTGCTTTACATGAATACATCTAGTTTTGAACTTAATCTGCATTTGTTCAAAAAAAAGACATTGTGCATTTTTTCCTTAACCAGCAGTATTTATGTAATCCCAGGCAATCTTTTCATTTACACACAAACAACAAGCAATGATCTTGTTGTATTTACTTTTCCTTTAACAATTTTAATCTATTGGGCAGATTGACCAACGTTTAGATGAAACATGCTTTATTTGTTTATGTAGAACACAACAGTAAAAAATATCTTGCTTGATACTTTAGAAAAATTAAGGCAACTTTTTCGCATGAGATTTTGATGTAGATCAAGAAAGACTAGTCTTTGTATAAACTACTTAATTTTTAGTGTGTACAAAATTCATTTGCAAGTAAAGTCAACTTAATTTTGATAAAGTAAACTTAACACAATTAAGTTGACTGTACTTGCAAAATGTATTATTTACATACAAAAAATTAAGTAGTTTAAACAAAGACTACTCTTTCTTGATCTACATAATAATCTCATGCAAAAAGTTGCCTTATTTTTTTTAAGTAAATCAAGCACAATATTTGTATCAGTGCTGTTAGTAATCAGGTCACTTGCTGGCTTAGGAAACTAGCGACAGGAAGAGATGGAAGCCACTGATGTCAAGACAAGAACATCAGAATGCATGGAGGATTGCACCTCAAGTCCAACACAAGAAGGATCTACACAAAGTAGAAGGAGGGAAGCCGGGGATTAGTGATCATCAAAGCCACCATCCAAAATGAAATACAGATCCTCAAATACATCTAGACTAGAGGATGGCCCCAAATGATGAACTGCTATATGAATGTCCCAGCCTGCAGAAATCCAGAGAGGAAGAAAAGATATGAATGAGGAACAATCATGGCACAGCCTGCACCTCCAGCAGACTGAAGAAGTGGCTGACATTGTAAAGTCCTGCCAGTAGTTAGACAGGACGGTCTGAACAACAGCACTGAGGCCTTAATCATAGCAGCGCAAGAACAATGGAGGTCAAGGTTTACCACTAAATCCTAGCTGGAGACTGTCCAAAGACGCTCCCGAGACAAGCCAGCACATACTGTAATAGCGGGGTATAAGATGCTGGCAGGTAAGGCCTACATGGATATGGTGTATATTAGTCAACTACAGAAGATGGATATAGCAATCCCAGGAGAGAGCAACATCAAGAAGAATGAACGTGACAAGCAGGAAAATATGAAAGGTTGTTGGCAGAGATAGAAAATATGTGGAAGATGAAGCCAGCAGTGGCCGTTGAAGAACTCAGAGCAGTGAACTCTGAACTACCGACACGGCTCCATCAGATCCTGGGAACAACATCAGAAGAAGAGCATCCTAGGAACAACAACCACAAAAATGATAATAATAAATATGAAATAGTCTTTGTTACCATGAGGCTCCCAGATCTCTGGTAGTCAGTACTCGAGTTGTAAAAACAATCAGGGGGGATGGTGGATTTTATCATATGGGGACAGATAATTTGTGCTGATTACAAATAATATAATATATTACAAATAATAGCACTGACCAAAACACCTGCAGAAATACTGCAGGAATGACATAGCAGCAGTTAAATGCAGCTTTCTGTAAGCTTTAAATATCCACTGGGCTTACATCAAGTACATCAAAACACAAGAATAAAAAATAGTTTTCTGAACTTATCAATATGACTCTGTCCTTCACAGGATAAGTAAAATGGATCACTGCAAAAACTCAAAATCTTAACAAGAACATTTGTCTTATTTCTAGTTAAAATGTCTCATTTTAGTAAAAAAAATCTTATTACACTTAAAACAAGACTCATCACTGGAAAAAACAACAATTTTAACCTGTTTCAAGTAGATTTTCACTTAAAATAAGTGGAAAAATCTGCCAGTGGAACAAGATTTTTTTGCTTCTAATGAGAAGATAAATCTTGTCCCACTGGCAGATTTTCCTACTTATTTCAAGTGAAAATTTACTTGAAACAGGTGAAAATTGTTACATTTTTCTGGTGTTATTTTTCTGGTGATGACTCTAAATGTTGAAATAGCAGTAAAACCACCTTCATTGATGAAATGACATAAGGGATGGAAAGGGGGGATGATTTTGACCATTTTTATTTCAGGGGGGGATGCCCTCCCCCCCTCATCCCCCCTCAACTCCAGTACTGCTGGTAGGGCACCTCAGTTCTTGGTCAAATATCTATTAAAGATTGTAAAAATGATGCTTTCACAGGGTATCTCAACTATTAGTATTTCAACTATTTGAGAAATATATCAAGCTTTAGGACAAACCTAAAAGCTATACCGGTACTCAAAGATGCAAATAAACACATTTTTCAAATGTAAATAAGTTATTTTCTGTGGTTTTAAAGATGAAGTTAATGCACCCATCATTACATCACTGATCCACTGCACCGTTATATGCCACGTTAACAGTATTCTCACTGCAGCACCAGCAGCAGCCGTGACACAATTTTACCTCCGTGGTAAAATAACACCACTTGTTTCTTCCCTCCCCCTTCCCTCCTCCAGGCCCGCGCGAGCAGCTCGGCACTGTGTTCCTGACAACTTCCATAAATTACTGGATATTTTCATATTTCAAATTTCATCTACATTCATGTGAAGCGGCCGGGGCCCCGGCGGAAGCCAGCATCAGGGTGTCAGTTGAGGAGCCAGCAGCCCCCTCGGCTGCAGCGCTGCCACCGGCTGCCTGGCTCGGTGGCCCCAGAGACCCTTGGCTAATTGAATTGCATCCACTGATTAGATTATCCTTGCGGCAGCTTGCTGCCAATCTGAAGTATGGGCGCCTTCTATCCTACTTAACCCTTCTGCCCCCCACCCGCTGCTGCAGGCATGCACACACAACACACACACACACAACACACACACACACACACACACACACACACACACACATACGCAGGCGAGGCAGAGTGCCCAATATATTCAAGGGGCCATCAAAGTTGGCCAGTTTTGTTATTTTTCTTTTGCATTGTCTTGCCTTGTAAAAGCGGCCATCTTTCACCGCCTGGACCTCACCACCACTTGTTCTTCGCCAAACAGCCGAGTCTGGCAAATGCTCAGCATCATTACTCCAAGTTTGTTTTTCTGTTTGTCCTGCGTTTTATTCAGAGGTTTTTGTTCAGGTCCTGTCTGTTCACTGGAGGAGCCACAACAACCCTCAGTCGATAGCAGCTACAACATGGATGTGCATATTCTATACTCAGGAGACAGTACATTCACCACATTATTAATAATTTCCATACATATTAAAGCTTAAAAATCATTTGGGTTGAGCTTCAAAAGAGGATTTTCATCTTATAAATAGCTGGCAGGTCGTAAAATCAACATTTACATTTCTAATTTGTTAATGTGTTTGACGCTTTACTGACAGAGACATAAGGCTGAACAAAACATTCATCTTCTGTCTTTCTGTTTGGCATTACGGATCATCTGATGTCTATAGATATTGGCAGTACTTCTGTACAGAGTTGATGCACGCCTTCCTCCTTTTCTAAAACATTTTCATGCTCCATGTCTGGATGCAGCAGCGGACTCTGTTGAGTCACACTAGTTTTATAAAAGTGCTCTTAAGGCCAATACTAATCATGGGAGCATGACAGTTTGTCCACTGTGTAACCTTGGCCCAAAGGTCACACATTGTGATTCCTGGCATTGGGCTTTACATGATTTACAATCTTTCCCCAGACCGCCAGAAACTTTTCACAACATCGTGCTCTGTGGAAGTTGGATGGCAGAAGTTCTTTAAAGTTTTGCACTCACAGGTCAAAGGTTCAGCAACACTGTTGTATAAAGAACAACCTCAATACCTGACGAGTTATTTTAGGCTACAAGCCAAAAGTAGGATCTGTTACTCCCTCCGAGTTTAATCAAGGTTCAAAATCGTTCTTGGGTTTTAACAACCATTTATTTGGACAACATGTCTTCATATGCTCCAATAATGCTGTCAGAACTGAGACAATAAAAAATAAAACTGAATTTAACTTATAAACAATATAAAGAACCTAAATTAAATAAATAGAAATACACATTAAACAAATAAAAGGGGACACATTACCTGGATATAAAATAAAATGCTTAATTGGCTCCACTTCTAAGTCACATAACAGTCACATGATGAACTAATTAACACGAAACATACAAATATTAAGGAATAAAGATGATTTTCATTGCTTCTTCTTGTACGAAAAGATAATTTTATCTTCTGGTAAAACTTATGACTCCTCTCTTGCAGACATTACAGGTGTACATTGTCCCCAAACAACAATGTGAACACAAAACAATTGGTCCCCCCTTACCTGTGTTTTTAACCAAATAAATGAAATATCTTTACATGAATGAAATGAAACATGAAAATGATGAGTTATCCTATTATTGAATATTTATATTAAATATTACCATTGAACATATGGGAGGTGCCTCTGACAAAAGCTACAAGATCATTGAGAGCTGTTTTTACTACTAATTAGGTATCCTTATTTAGCATTTAATTGGTAAATGAAAGAGCCACCAAAATGTACCAAACCAATTAAAACGGGGTGGGAGTGGGCTTTATCCATAACTTACACAAAAGTGTCCAAGACTAATCAAAGCAACCAAGAGGGCTGCAGAATTGCTAATAACACTTTGGATTAACAAGGTTTTACTGCAAAAGTGTCCTTTGTTGATACTGGTGTTTGTTTGTCTGATTGGTTGTGTGTCTATCCAATGGCATCCAATCCACAGGTACCACAGCAATTCTTAGTATTGAAGAGGTAAAGAATTAGAATGACTGGGCGGGCAAATGATGGGACACTGAGCTAAACATGACGAAAAGTGCCTTTATGATGCTTTAATTTGAAAAAATCCTTAATAACCCATGTCTCCCCATTACGATGGCTGTGTAAGCATTAATTTATTAAAAAAAATTATCTATATGAGCCAAGAATTGACAACCCAAAGACACCACGTCTCTAATGGCTTTTGCTAAAACAAAACTTTCGCTCAACAAGTTGCAAAACTGACGCCAGTCATTTGTAGTCCACTGTACGTGTGTGGATGTGTTTTACTGAAACTAGTTTTCTTGTTGCCCGGCCCAAGTCACATGCTTCCTTTCTCTGATTGGTTGTATACTTATCCAACAGGGTCCACAGGTTGTTTTGTTTTTTTCCTTGGTACCACCTACAAATCAAAGTGGAATCAAGAGGAACCACAGTGACTCTTTGTATGGAAGAACAAACTGTTTGGCAGTATGGCCTGTGGTATTGGAGTATTGCTATCCAGGCGAGTGACCTGTTACATTTAGCAGGGTTTGATTTGAGCACTTGCTCCTATAAAGGGTTAATAAAACGTTGTGAAAAGTGAAAAGTGAAAAAGGAAGAGAGAAACAGAAGATAAATGCATTCAGTATCAGTCATGCAGTATTTCTTCCCATAACTCAGCGTCTCACTAATACAGCGAAGAGAAATTGCAGATGAGTCCGGCCTCTGCATACAGCAGTGCACAGTAGTTTTCAGGGGAAATGATTACTCACCATGTCCAAGTTGTATTAAAGGCATCTATTTTTAGAAAGCCAATTTTAGACAAGAAAAAGCTGAACAAATATGGTGCAGAATGCAGCACTCACTTAAAAAAGATAGTAGTAAGAGTCCTAAATGGAAAATATTGACATGAAATCCATAGAAATTAATGTTAAAATGGAAGGCGCTAAGTGGCTCTTGACAGGTTTATTTCCATCCAAAAACACAACGTGGCCAAAAATGTTATTTTTGGATGAAGCGGTCCTTGAAGCATCACATGCAGCCTCCTGACCCTGCCATGACTTCAGACACCTCCCCTCCCGAGGACACCAGCAGGACATGCCATCTCATGCTTTGCCACATTTCAGTTTTGAGCCGATGCATAACGTAGATGAATGCAAGCGTTCGCAGAGGAAAAGTCATGTTCTGATGTAATTATCATCTATTGCTTCCAGTAATCGTATCAGATCTCTTTTGAACAATAATCTCATGGTGAGCGTCTGGAAGAGGAGAGCCCTCCTCCCTGTTTATTGTTCTCCACTCCAGTAAAACACAATTGAATTGAGAAGTCTGCTATTAGATTTTTTGCTCTGTAGAATAAACTGAAATCGTATTTTTGCTGGAAATTATCAATACATCTTGGAAGGCAAAAGTAAGAAGACACAAAGCAAAAGTAGACCCTGGGTAGAGAGTGTAGAGATGTAATACAGCAGATGAAGGATGAGGAGGAGTGGAAGGGAAGACTTTCACCAACTGGAGAAGAGGTTTATTGACATACCCGGGTCAAATGAATATGCTACAGTTTGTAAATCGCATCAAAACTGCAAAATACAGCTTATACACGCCAGATATTTTATTCTGCAGCTGTTAAATCCAGTAAGTAAAGGGGCATGTATTGAAATGTGGAAAGGAAGTGGAGTACACTTCACATAAAAATCAATACAACCATTACATGGGATTGAAAAAAACAAAACGAGATATTTTGGAACACAAAATGAGGACATGACTGTAAGTAGGAAAAGTTGTAAAGATGAAATACTAGAACAACTTTTAAACAGGCAACACAACAAAAGTAAAGAACAAAACTGTTTATTCAGCTCTTGTTAATATCGTCCCTCACTGAACACAAAAACAATGCACTCACACAGATTCACGTCTGAATGCATTTCTGCTTTCTTTCACTCCATAAGTGATCGTGACAGCTGCAAAGAAATACAATTCTAATTGCACTGTAAAGCAATGCATCAGGTCTGCACTGTTTTGGATCTGTCCTGCAAAACAGAGTTTGAGGGAAGGCAATAGCTTTAATTTAATCAGTAAACCAAGCCATCAAATTCATCCTGAAATGTGGTTGAAAAAACAAAACAGCAGTGAAGTCAGGGATTTTTTTCTGTAATAATTGAAATGCACATTTATTCACCATCAGCACCTTAAGGTATTTTGTGTGTAATCACTTTTGACTGTGGGGTCACATTTAATTTGCTTAAAACAGTTGACCTGTTTAAGCGTACAGTAACGCTTTCACTGGCTGGGAAATGGCCTGTTCCCCTCGGTGACACTGAAAAAACTGTGGTTTGCTAATTGAGGGTAAAGGATGTTGCTCAGAAGTGTTCGTCCATTTGTTAGGTGGAAGAAAAATGTTTGTTTTTACAAATAATGTTTCAGAAAACTATCTTCAATCTTCATTTTAAAATGAAGAAACTCCTTCTCAGGGTGTCATTAGTAAAAGAAAGAAAGAAAAAAAAGAAACATCCAGCATTTGACCAATCAAAACTCATCAATATGTGAACGTAAAGCTCAACCAAACTACTATTAGTTTCTATGTGTACTGTATATCATTTTTGACAAACCCAGGCATTAGTTAGCCGTATCACTTGCTATTTGTCTTATTTTAGAAAATAAGTAAAAACATTGTCCATGTTTGGCACATCAACTATAGAACGCTCTCAAAATTAGCCTGTAAATCCGTTTTACTAAGTGCAGTCATGAAGCGCCCGAAAAAACAGAAGTGAAAACATAACAGGCTAATGCAAGTATCTCACTGTGTCAATGGGGGTTAAGTAGCTCCATAACCAACACTGAGATTTTATCTATCTTCCAGCCATCCATCTTTTTGGCCCTCCCTATCCTGTTCAGGGTTGTGATTTCTTGAAAGTGAACAATCAAGGTTTTGCCTTGATATGACAAAACTCAGATTTGATTTGATAAAAAGCAGCTCTTACTTGTATTTACAGGATTTCATCAACATAAAATCTGAAACAAAGACTTTGAAACAGAGAAATAAAAAAACAAAGAGAACTTTAACAGAAAGGGAAAGTGCATTGCAGTGAAGGAAAGATAACAAAATTTATTTTTTTGACAATAAATTTTGCCAAACAGGTATATTTTCCCCCTTTACTTGACATTGTGTCTCCACTGTTTGAGATTTATATTTCGTTGTTAAGTAACAATGACAATAAAAATCTAAATCTAATCTAATAAAGCAAACCATACAAGACAAACAATAAAAGATACATACATTTTACAAGTTGATCTCTAACTTAGTTAACATTAGACTTTCATACACTTTTATGGAGGTGTAGAAAGAGAAATATGCACATTTTATCGGCTGAAACACTTGTACACTCAAAGCATCTGTCTAACATCGCAGCACAACTAAATTTACTTAAGCAACAGATCAGATTATCTGTTTCACCAGCGAGGGCCTGAGTAAGTTCTCGATGTCCACTTTCTGAAAGTCATGATATTGAGTTTCTACCAACTGTATCAGAAGTTTTAGCTTCATGATTTGATACTTCAGGTTCCTTAAGATTTCTGATTAAATCTTGCTCAATATACGCAGTTGATTTAATTTCAACTTTTAAGAAATAACAAAGTATTTTAAGTACTTTGACCTCCAGCCACATGAGCTAACTGGAAGAGTTTCAAATGAAATGCAGAGGTGTCAAAAGTATTCACATTCATTACTCAGGTAGAAGTATAGATACTAGAGTTTAAAAATACTCCTGTAGAAGTTGAAGTATCAACTCAAGTTTTTTACTGAAGTAAAACTATAAAAGTACTGGTTTCAAAACTACTTGAAGTATAAAAGTAAAATTAATGTAAGGGGGAAAAAAGCCATTAAGGACAAAAGCCATTGAAAATGAATGCATCTTAGTATAATGCAAATATATTAAAGAACCATATATGTGTACTATTGAGCATTAACATGTGTTTCAGAGAGCAGGAGATATGATGACTAGTTGCCTATAAGTATTGTAATGGTGCAAAAAGTCAAACTTCAGAGGCATGTTATCATTTATCCTAACCTTTATTGGAATGTACATCCAAGTTTAGTTGCAGGAATCTGAGGGAACGGATGTAAGAACAAAACTGGACAAGAACATCTGAAACAACCACAACCAAATTCACTCTATCAGGATGGAGCAATTTAACTGGATAGTTTTTTTTAAAGGCCGAAATAAAATAGAGTAACGAGGCTGTTTTTAAAATGTAAGGAGTAAAAAGTACAGATAATTGCGTGAAAATGTAAGGAGTAAAAGTAAAAAGTCGTCTGAAAAATAATTACTCCAGTGAAGTATAGATAACCAAAATTTCTACTTAAGTAAGGTAACGAAGTATTTGTACTTCGTTACTTGACACTTCTGATGACATGATATGTCTTAATGATGATGTTGATACAGCTGGATGGTGTGAATTGGATAATTTCTGTTGCATTTTAATCAAAGGTGAGCGACAGGAATCTGCTCACCTGTTTTCATCAGGACGGGACAGGAGGATGAGGACACCCAGTCACGTGGAGAAAAGGCCTCCAGCCTTTCCTGCCTCCCTCAGTAACCATCCAACCATCTATCCATCCAGCCAGCTCTCCTGAGTCACTTTTCATAATTATTGGATTACATTCCTGGCAACCCATTAAGCAGGACATTCTCTTCTTAACCACCTGCTCTTCCCCCTCCTCCACCCCATTTTACGCCATCAATCTTTCAGCGTTACCGGAGCCCCTAAAAGCTTTCTGACTGCTCTATAATGGGGGACAGCGCGGGGTCAGGGGGCGCTGCAGGACTGTGTGCTCAGGAGCACTGATGTCTCAGCATTCTGCAGGGGAGCGGGGCAAAGGGACGGACCCTGGCGGCGGTGCGAGGGGCCAACGGGGGTCACTCTGCTCTGCCTGGCTGGAATAGGTCACTGACTGGACCTTTGACTGGGAACAGGAAGGAAAAACACTTTTTCTTTCTACTTTTTTTTGCGATTATGTGGCTTGGTGTACATGTAACCTGTGCAGGTGCATCATGAATATAACTGAGCTAAAGAGGAAATCTTGAAGAGGAAATCTTGTCCTGCGGCTCTTTCAGATCATTTAACTCTGAATGCCATGTGCAACACTTTTTGATTTTTAGCATGAAGTCAGGGGCGTCAATTGGGTATGGCAAAGTATGCCAGCCGCCACACCTTGGCTTCAAGGGTTAAATGTAAATGTTTGTTTTTTCAAATACATTTATGGAATTACTCTTCTATTACTTAATACATATAGAATAACTACAAATGCAAATCAGAACAACATGATCGATTTCACTAGTTATTATACACTGCAAAAACTCAAAATCTTAACAAGAATATTTGTCTCATTTCTAGTTAAAATGTCTAATTTTTAGTAAAAAAAAATCTCATTACATTTAAGACAAGACTCAAAAACAACCATTTTCACCTGTTTCAAGTAGATTTTCACTTAAAATAAGTAGAAAAATCTGCCAGTGGAACAAGATTGTTTTGTTTGTAATGAGAAGATAAATCTTGTCCCACTGGCAGATTTTTCAACTTATTTCAAGTGAAAATGTACTTGAAACAGGTGAAAATGGTCAAATAACAAGTTATTTTTCTGGTAATTACTCTTGTTTTACGTGTAATGAGATTTTTTGACTAAAAATGAGACATTTTAAAATGACATTTTAACTAGAAATAAGACAAATATTCCTGGTAAGATTTTGAGTTTTTGCAGTGAGTGAGACTGCATTTGAAAAAGTTCCAATTTTCTTGACCACACAGATAAGCTACATAGCAGAATTCCGTGATGAGTATTTGCTGGACGTGTTGATTGATACTCTAGTTAAGTTCTGTGACTCGTAACCTTGCCATACCTTAGCTTCCACTGAATTGCATGGTACGCCACTGCATGAAGTCCTAAAATGTACTCCTGTAGTAAAATCCCCTTTACTTTAACCTGTATTTTCTTTTCTACATTTCCTGTAATGGTCTCGTGTTCCTGTAAAGAAATGGATAAAAACTAAATTAACTGCACTGCTGCATGTGGAGGATGTGAGTTTATATTACAGTTCGCTTTTAGTGAAATCTGTGAAATAAATCTGTGAAGAGCTAAATATACAGTATATATATTACAGTATCGAGATGAAGGTTACCATAGCAACAAGCAGCTCTTCTGCTTCATGTGAGTGCTGTGTTAACAGTGTCTTTCCCTTTAACTCATTCACTTCCTTCAACACAATAAACAGTAATATCATTCTCTGTACTGAGAAGAAAAGTTGTAAATTGTAATCACTATCACTTCTATTTAGCATCAGTACCAGTAATCTATTTGGTTATTACATAGATCAGACATAAAATCAATACCTGGGTTGCAAAATCATTTACTTTCTCCACCACTATACTTGCCTTTTCAGACAACTTTTCAGACAACTTTTTAAAGTCAAAGTGTAGCTAAAATTACCATAAATTGTGACGCAATTCGCTCACGTCACAATTAAACATTTGATGACATTTTTACCAAAAGATTATTAACTTAAACAATGATCAAATATATGAAATCAGGTTTCAAAATAATAAGACGATAGATAAGGTTTCCGCTCTGAGAGAGTGGCGGCACGTCTGCTGGAGAAGCTAATGAACACATTTTACACCACCACAAATGAGACACATTAATAAAGTGAACCAAACTGCTAAGACATGAAATCACAAACTGCAGGTTATCAATATACTGACTACTTTTCAGATGTAGACCAAGCTAACAAAACTAATAAACATTTTCAGCTTACACTGTCATGTGTTTTAAATCTCTTTTAAAAACACACTTTTTTATATGTGCTTTTACTTAACATCTAATAATGTACTCTATAATATCCAATGTTATTATTTTCTAATGTTTTATTGTATTTCTATGCTCTTATGTTTTTATATTTTTGTCATTTTATTGGATTCTGCCTTTTAATTCTGCTTTGTAAAAGCACCTTGTAACTGTGTTTGGAAAGGTGCTATACAAATAAAGCTTATTATTATTATTATTATTATTATTATTATTATTATTATTATTATTATTATTATTATTATTATGTGTGAGTGGATGATGCATGATGCCAATGATGCATTCACATACAGGACTGTCTCAAAAAATTTGAATATTGTGATAAAGTCCTTTATTTTCTGTAATGCAAAAATGTCATACATTCTGGATTCATTACAAATCAACTGAAATATTGCAAGCCTTTTATTATTTTAATATTGCTGATCATGGCTTACAGCTTAAGAAAACTCAAATATCCTATCTCAAAAAATTAGAATATTCTGGGAATCTTAATCTTAAACTGTAAGCCATAATCAGCAATATTAAAATAATAAAAGGCTTGCAATATTTCAGTTGATTTGTAATGAATCCAGAATGTATGACATTTTAGTTTTTTTTAATTGCATTACAGAAAATAAAGAACTTTATCACAATATTCTAATTTTCTGAGACAATCCTGTACTTTGCAAGGCGAAGCTATAGCAGAATTGCACCTGTAATCTCTTGTCTTAAAATCTATGAAACTACCAGGCGTAAAAAAAGTCATCACTGGTGGTAACGTTCAACTCTCTATCAACGTGACTAAATAAAATCAGTCCACCAAGTGTCCACTGATCCCTGTAACCTCGGCTGCTTCAGCAGGTGAGTCGCCTGCTCAGGTTGGCATTTATAACTTTTAGCCAAATGAATCTATACTGTGTAACTCCAGTAACTACATGCACAGTCCTCTAACAACCACAGAACGGTTCACTGAGCTCCAGTCAAGTATAAATCAAATTCTCTGGTGTTAAACCTCTCCAGCATCTGCTGTGCTGCTTTCAACTTTTCAATTAATCTATGTTTAGTTATTTATCTGCAATATAAGCATGCATCTGAACTACTTATTAAAAGCACCCACACCTTATTCTAGTTTCTCTTCTGCAACTAAGAACAAGGTGATGGCATTTTGCATTAAGGTGTGGAAATGGAGCAAAGTCATATTTAGTTTGCTTTTAAAATGACACGGATTGAATTTGGCAGTAGGTTTTTTTGTGAACACCCACAAGCCCTTTATCTTTAGTTAAAGTTTCTGCTTTTGTTGTTGTGCCTTTTTTTTATTCACTTTTATAATATTTTTTTCTGAAACCAAGTCCGTTAGTTTAAAGTTTCCTTCCTTTTCCCTGGCCCAGGTCATAATATGACGCGTTTCTATATAAATCTCTGCACTTTTACTTGGCCTTTAACTCTTTGTTTATTTGTTTGTATGACCTCTTGCCCTCTGTAACAGAGCTGCTGGACATTTGGCCCACAATCCATTTATTATTCTTAAATTAACACGTTCAACTAAGAACTTGATGAATTGTGGCCATGATATATTAGCATTTATAAGTTCAGATGACTGATTAACCTTTGCCAATGGATCGCTGGAAGTCAAGACTATCTAATCATTAGTGGCTCTAACTGAAAACTCAATACGTTTATAAGAATTGTAAACTGTGTTTATGTGTTTACGGCTATATTATTAGTTTTAAAGCTACAACAGAACAAGAAAATGTGTTTAGGGAGTATATACTTGGGAGAGAAGCTTTATTTAAACAATCAGAACCTCTTCATTTGAATGTACCTATGAAATCTGTTCTTATAAACTATTTCCTATTTGAGGAAGAGTTACTGTTTGTTCTTCATTTGTTGTGTATTTGTTCTTCTGCACATCTATTAAGTGCAGTGCTTTTCTTAACCATTTATCCTTAGGTAACAGACACTAAAGTTGTTGATCAAGAAGACCCACTGAAATAAAGAACTTGCTTTGCCTTTAATGAACACAACTGCGTAGATTGTTTCTTTTCATTTTCCAAAGTCGCTTTAAGTCCTGAACTGCAACTGAATAAGTGGAGAATTAGAGTAGACTTTCATTGTATTATTTATCTTTTAAAGTTGTAATAGATTTTATTTTACTCTTTTACATCTTTATCTATTATAAAATCTAAGAAGAAGTTAGACACCTGGACTTAAATGCCAAAAAAATTTAATTTGGTGGAAAAGATCCACCAAGATCATGGCATTTTAGACATTTTGGTATTTTGACTTGCTGTGTTCAGGAGATTCCAGGCAAGTCAATGTTAAGTGAATAGTAAGGTTAGGTTCGTCTTTACCCTGCTGGCTTATTGACTTGCCTGTCAATATTACTGCAGGCAAAATCTATAAGGCCTTCAAACGTTATCCCAGCATCCATCTGTGTGTGCACACTAAAGAAATTTGTATAATTCATCGTGAATATGCATAATACTGTGTTTTTTATTTACTCGACAACTGTATATTCAATACATATTAGAAAGATACTCTGATGCAGAAAGCTGTGAAGCAACAAATATGCCAGGGATCTTGGTCAATGTGGGCAACAAATCAGCCAAACAAGATGCTGGAGACACAGTCCCCCAAGAAGAAAACGTTTTTCTTCCATGTTAAACAAAATCATCTAAATAGGTCTTGAAACTCATGTCCAGATCTGCACATGCTCAGGATCAAGCTTACACCTTACTAACCAAGAAACAATTATACATATTATAACATTGGAGGTGTGGTTGTGGAATCAGTCTCTGGACCTTTGTGAGGAGATCCAGCACTGACTCGATTGTTAAACCACTTTCCAGTGTTATAAGCAACTTGTTTTCTGGCTGCAGGATTAAAAACTTTTCAGTTCAGAAAGGTCGAGTTGTGTTAACATTTTTATCTGCAACTGGGCAATTTACCACGTGTTTCTGTTACGGCTTGATGATATTTGTGTAAGAACTCATTGCCCTTTAAGCTACAAGAGGGGAATTAAAATACAACACTTTAATTAGGGCCCGAGCACTTACAGTGCGAAGGCCCTATTGTATCTGTAGGAATTTTTCTTTCTTTATTCTTTCTTCTGACAAAAGGAAGGCCTTTTCGCCCCCCTAAACGTGCCCAAAAAGTCACCAAATTTTTCGCAGGCCTGGCGAAAAATTTGATATTTCATGGTTTGTATCAATGGGCGTGGCAAAATGGCTTGAAAACTTTGTGCCTCAAGCCCCACAATGCGGTTTGTCGTACATGCACGAAAATCGGTACACACCTGTATTGTGTCGCAACTTAAAGAAAAGTCTCTTGGCGTCATGTCGAGAAACCGAACAGGAAGTCGGCCATTTCGAATTAATCGTGTCATTTTGGCGAAATTTATGCCATTCCTTCGGCAGTTAATACGGCCCGAACCGTAACGTGCACCCAGGTGTGTTATACATCAAAATGTGCGTCTCCATCCTGTGTCTACGCCCATTACCATTACATTAAGTCAGGCCTGGTGATACATTTGATATTTCATGGTTTGCATTAATGGGCGTGGCCTAACGGCTCAACAGCGCCCCCTAGAATACTTTTCTCTGCCATAACTTTTGAAAGGTTTGACATAAAGAGTCGTGGGTGGTGTCATGGGACTCTGTATTGAGTCCTTGACCATAATTGGTGAAAATTAGCCCCGCCTCTTCTTCTGATTGGTTGTCCCTATTTTCTGCTATAACTTTTGAATGGTTTGACATAGAGAGTCGTGGGTGGTGTCATGGGACTCTGTATTGAGTCCTTGACCATAATTGGTGAAAATTAGCCCCGCCTCTTCTTCTGATTGGTTGTCCCTATTTTCTGCTATAACTTTTGAATGGTTTGACATAGAGAGTCGTGGGTGGTATCATGTCTGATATGCTTATGGGGGACGGTGGGCATGAGTGCGAGGGCCCGTTCATCGCTGCTTGCAGCTTTAATTCATTTTTACAATGACAACGTATGTAAGACTGACTGATTTAACATATTATGAGTGGGCTGATGTGATTGGACTGATAAAAAAGCCTACGTATTTCACAAGGTCATGCCCGTCAGAAATGGGGCCAAACTGCTGCATAGGTTATGAATGCATATCAAAGGTTTTTGAGTCGGCCAGGATACGAACTGAGGTCTCTGAGAGAGCAGAGTCTTGTGCATCTCCCCCACAATACCCTTTCTTTGCCTGTAAAAGCCATTAAATACTTCTTGCTGACAGTTTTATGAAATGCCACAAGACTGTACCTCTAGATG
The DNA here is from genome assembly GCF_033807715.1 of Cololabis saira. Classification (NCBI taxonomy): domain Eukaryota; kingdom Metazoa; phylum Chordata; class Actinopteri; order Beloniformes; family Belonidae; genus Cololabis; species Cololabis saira. Next base: position 9,506,900 of record NC_084593.1, on the reverse strand, counting down.
AAATTATTTCTCGTTCTATGTACTTGAAAATAAAAAAACAGAGAGAGAGAGCGAGAGAGAAAGAAAGAGAAGGTCAAGTCCAAGAACATTAATCAATGGGTTATGTTTTTTGACAGTTTCACAAACTACTGGGAGACTGTATTGTTGGTCTGCAGCAAACAAAAGCTCACTTAAAATTCCAGCAGCAACAGTTTTGTCTTCACTGAGAAAAAAATCGTCTGCCACGAAGCAACATCCAGCTTCTGCAATTGTTTTACTGAGCATTTCAAATGTGTTGAGGGTTTCGTGAGTGAATCCAGGTTTTCATGAGGGTAGCAGAACCAACTTATGTGCTTTTGTTTACAAGTAAACCGTGTGGATATAGATGAAGGGCTTACACCTCAGCTCACAGCACGCTGCTCATTACCTAATGCTCAGATCCCAACACACATTTTTCATCTCTGACAGCTTGCACACTTTGCATAAAACATACACACTTTCAAAACACACACAACACACTTTTCTACCCCTATGTTTCTGAGGACCCTCCTCAAACTCCTAAGCTTAAGCAGAGCAAATAAACACCTACACGTGACCTAAACCTGATCTTGAACCGTAAAGTCCTCATCTTTAAAGTGACTTCATATCTAAACTTAGAGGCTTAACACATCACAAATTTATTATGGTATTATGGCCAAACTAAGAAAAAAAAAATTACGAAAATAAAGTCATAATAATATGAGAATAAAGTCGTAATATTACGAGAATAAAGTCGTAATATTATGAGAATAAAGTCGTACAATTACGAGAATAAAGTCATAATGTTGCGAGAATAAAGTCGTAATATTACGAGAATAAAGTCGTAATATTATTATAAATATAACTCCACAAGATGCTCAATATTCAACATTTTAACACAGGGAGAAGATGCTCTTCCTGTTAGAGTTCTCATAAATTAACACTTTATTCTTGTAATATTAAGACTTAATTCTCATAAATTACGACTTTATTCTCGTAATGTTACGACTTTATTCTCGTAATGTTACGACTTTATTCTCGTAATGTTACGACTTTATTCTCGTAATGTTCCGACTTTATTCTCGTAATGTTACGACTTTATTCTCGTAATGTTACGACTTTATTCTCGTAATGTTACGACTTTATTCTCGTAATGTTACGACTTTATTCTCGTAATATTACGACTTTATTCTCATAATATTACGACTTTATTCTCGTAATATTACGACTTTATTCTCATAATATTACGACTTTATTCTATTACGACTTTATTCTCTCAACATTATAACTTTATTCTCGTAATTTTACGACTTTATTCTCATTATATTATGACTTTATTCTCGTAATTTCCCTTTTTTTTTTTGTCTTAGTATGACCCTAATACTCCGTCGTACAGATCCGCATATGCTACGTACAAAAGTGACCTTGCAGTACATTTGTTACCATTAGTTGCTCACAAACACACACACACACACACGCACACACACACACACACACAAACACACAGACACACACATAAAAAAACACACTGAGCATATGAGTAATGAACAACCTTAATAACACCTCCAACTTTTCCTCTTCTTCTCTCTGCTGGCTGTTTAAATTCACATCCCCCTTTAACGTAGCTCTAATCTGATTACCGCTGGGCTAATGGCTCTCCTTCTGCTCCTCCCAGACGCTCTGCCCAGACCTTGGAAAACACACACACACACACTCGCATACACACAGGGGAGTGTTGAGGGTGTGTGTTGCTGCAGAGGCACTACATCTGCAAAGTATGGCCGAGGCAAAAGAGCTGAGAGAAAGAGAAAGAAGAACTTGGTGTTTATATGCATATGGGTAAGTGTTTCATGGGGCGAGTGGGGAGGGGAGTGGAAAAGAAGCCAACTCACTTCAAAAGCCCTCCCCTTCACTATCCACCTCCCCCCCTCCCCTTGAGTAAATCTATAGGGAGGGAAGGCAGAGACAGGTGCATTTCTCCACAAATTGAGTTAGCCAAGACATGCCACATCCAATTGAAGTAAATTGATGTGAGAGTTTGTGATGTCTGCTGTGGGTATTACAGCAAAGGTCAGTGTGCCGAGACAATGACATCAATCTGGTCCACGTGGCCGAGCGCTCGGGCTCCCACCAGCTCCCTGATTCAGATGCAAACCTGCAAACACAGGCAGGGGGAAGGAGAGGGCGGGCAAGCACTGGCTGCAAACTGGTGGGCATTTTGTGATTGCTTTCAAACAGACAATAAACAACCTCGAGGCAGACTGGCTGACACGACAGATAAGTACTAGATTCAAAGAGGGTGGGGGGTAAAAAAAAAACTTTTAGGCAGTTTTTGTTTTCAAGAAACACATTAAAAATATGCTACAGAGCTTTACAGACTTTAAGAAAATCCAGTTATATTCACAGGCTGTTTATTTGAATAACTCAACCAAAACAACTTCCCACCTTCCCACTGACCCATGTTTTAACCAGTGCATAAGCTCCTAAAAATACACCTCTACTAAAATAAAGACAATAACTAAGAAAACCTACCTTTCAGAGTGAATGTAATCATTATATTTCCCTAAATTGCATTATCATACTACAGTAATAAACCAAGTACTTCAACTGGGTTTGTCATAACCAGAATATGAGATCAGTAGAATTATTCTAACTGAATCAAAACAGGTGTCAACCTGGTTTCCCAAATTAATTTTCATCTAACTCTATATTAATGTAAATCAGTTATGAAATGTCTGTCACATTGTAAAACAGCTTTAAGGATAGCACAGTTGGTTTTCAGACTGGTGTCAGATCAAACATACATTTAAGGCTTTGACTGTGGTGAACCAGCTATGGGTTATTGATAAATATTTAGGAGGAAGCAGTTGAAAACCCAAACAGTGTATATATATATATATATATATATATATATATATATATATATATATATATATATATATATATATATATATATATATATATATATATGTATATATATATATATGTATATACATATATATATATATGTATATATGCTTTGGACATATACAAAGCTTAAAGGAAAGACTATAAATACATTTATATGTCATTTCAAATAAGACGATGTCAGCAAGTGATGCAAATGTATCATGCATGAAAGGTTGGATGTTTGAAGGGCAAAGATGAGCAAATTATTTCCACTTTGTCAACAAATGCAGAATAGAAATGATTAACAATTTAAGAAAAACATTATTCAAACAAATATTGAAAGGATTAACATTTTTATACGATGTAAGGAACATCGGTTTTAGAACTTAAAGAATGTAAACCTAAGGCTTATAAGCCAACACTTGTGATCTCTGATCCATCCGAAGGCACTGCATCAACCATCAAGATTCATATAGTGAAATGGAGAAAGGATGTTGGCAAACCTTTCTCAAGAACTACAAAAATTAGCTAAATTCAATTCCACTTAAAACTTTACTTTGCAAACCTTCTCCAGGGATAACATCTCTGGACTCAGAGATATCCGGGATGGACCAGCACACAATGGAAAGCTTCAGGTAGTTGTTAGTCAGTTTTCAAGGTTTTGTGTGGAAGAAATAAACACCAAAGACAAAAAGAAGCATTCAAATTGTAATTAGAAACAAGTCCAAAAGCCAAGGTCTGTGATGGTATGGGTTTGTAATAGTGTCCTTGGCAGGGTCATTCTTCTGTGATGCATTAATGCACAACAGTACACTGATATTGCAGAGAAACATATGCTGCCTTCAAGATAATATATCTTCTATGGAAATCGATGTATATTCAAAAAGACAATATAAAGCATTTCTAGCACCAGGGACTTTTCAGAGATTGTAGCATATTTTGTGACAGTCACTTTAAACCACACTGCAACAGATGGTGGTGAGAATGTACCTGAAAACCAGAAGCCAAGAGTCATTAGAGGAAAACAAGGAGCTTGACCACTTATCTGGTTACATATTGTTATGTGTGAAATTAAAGTTCCTTAAAATTATGTAATCTACAAGCTTATATACAACAACAACAACAACAGCCACTATCATGTGGTGGTAGAGGTGTCTTTGACTGGTGAACATATGTGTTATATAAGTGCGATTTCTATAAATTCTCCTCCTTGTGTCCTAACCTTATCGTGGTGGAGATTTGCATGTTCCAATGAGCTCAGTTATCCGGGATTTTATGCCCCTGGTAGGGTCAGCCAAAACAAATATGTCCTAGGTGAGGAGCCAGACAAAGTGCGGCTCGAAAAACCCTATATGAAGAAAAAGGACAAAGGCAAAGCAAGGCAAGGCAAGGCAAGGCAAGGCAAGGCAAGGCAAGGTGCTTTGCATAATAGATATATGAAGAGTGAGGAGGAGAAAAAGACTTAAACTAGAGTTACAATTGAGTACTAAAATTAACATTGTTTAAATCTAAATTCATAATAGATTAAATAATTTAGCCAAAGGCAGCTGTAAACAAGTTTTTAACCTTGGTTTAAAAGAACTGAGGAAAGGACAAAGGAACAGTGTTTTCCTTTGCCCGGACGCGGGTCACTGGGGCCCCAGCCTGGAGCCCGGCCTGGGGTTGAGGCTCGATGAGAAGTGTCTGGTGGCCGGGCCTGCACTCATGGGGCCCTGCTGAGCACAGCCCGAACACAAGACATGGGTCCCCCTGCCCATGGGCTCACCACCTGTGGGAGGGGCCTAGGGGTTGGGTGCAGTGTGAGCTGGGTAGTGGCTGTAGTGGCTGGACCTTGGCAGTCTGAACCTCGGCTTCAGAAGCTGGCTCTAGGGACATGGAAAGCATATCTACCGACCCTCATATATGGTCAGGAGCTGTAGGGACTGAAAGAAAGAGGTCGCTGATACAAGTGGGGGAATGAGCTTCCTCTCCAGGGTGTATGGGGTTTCCCTTAAGGCCCTGACACACCAAGCCGACTGTCGGCCGTCGGGCTGTCGATGAGCTTCGGTGCGCGCCTAGTTTTCCCGGTGTGTCCCGCACGTTGCCACAGGTCGGCCACCCGTCGGCAGCTTTTCAGCCGATTCGACATGTCAAATCGGCATGTCGAATCGGCGTCGGCCGTCGGTCAAACAGCTCACTCTGTGATTGGCTGTTCAGATCTGCGTCGATTTAACGCGGAACCATAAATCAGCTCCCGAGCCGACAGGCAGGCAGAAATCCCGAAAATTTTCAGAGCAAATTTCTTAACAGGCGTAGCTACAACTGTTAGATTTCATCTATTAAACCAACATTTATCTTCCTAAATGATTTATTTCAGCCAGCGGTAATTCTCCACAGAGCTGCAGGTTTCTCCCCGGGACGACGGCAGGTTGAACCAGCGATCACGTCTGTACGTGAGCTGCTGCTGCGCCCCGGACCGGCGGTTCTTCTCCGAAAACATTGCAGCAAATTGAAACGCAGACTGCGCAGAACGTACGTGCTAGTTGGCCGTTGGGTGTCGTCTTTGCGGTGTGTCCAAGTGCTTCTTTTTGAGCCCGACCCAGCCCGACACAGGCAACGCGAGGCGACACAGCAGTCGGCCGACAGCGGGCGACGTCGGGTTGGCGTGTCCTCGGCTTTAAAGATAGGGTGAGAAGCTTGGTCATCTGGGAGAGGCTCAGAGTCGAGCCGCTGCTCTTCTGCATCGAGAGGAGCCAGATGAGGTGGTTCGGCAATCTGGGGAGGATGCCTCCCGGATGCCTCACATATGAGGTCTTTGGGGCATGTCCCACTGGGAGGAGACCCCAGGGAACACCCAGGACACGCTGGAGGGACTATGTTTCTTGGCTTGCTAGGGAACACCTTGGGATCCCCCCCTGATGAGCTGGACAAAGTGGCCAGAGGGAGGGAAGTCTGGGTTCCCCTGCTTAGGCTACCGACCTGACCTCAGATAAAGGGAAGAAAATGGATGGATGGATGGATTTCTATGAATGTAAAATAGCTACATGCTCTTACTCTCAGGAGATTGGGATGGCTGTTCAGAGAATTAAACTCACCCTCAGAAAAGTGAATTTACTCCCACAGTAACCAGTGTTATGTTCAACTTCTCACCTTTATAGCTGACCACATTCCACAAATTTGCTTCAGAATTAAACTGCTTACTGTTGACGTTGAACACTCAGATACATTGCAGTAATGTACATTAGTGGGCATAGAGGCATCTTAGTTTTCTTTCTATCGATGCAGAGGGGATTATAAGATGAGGGCTGTTTTGTATTAGTGGTTGTGAGACTGAAATTGGGTGGAAGCACAGCTGTCCTGGAAGCAAGTTCAGAACTTAGGACGGGCATCCGTTCCCCTCTGAGGGGCAGTGCTTACTACTGTATGGTATCACAAGAGGCTGCACATCGAATGGCTCGATCAGTGACACACACACACACACACACACACACACACACACACACACACACACACACACACACACACACACACACACACACACACACACACACACACACACACACACACACACACACACACACACACACACACACACACACACACACACAATTATAGTGAAAGAAAGGGAAACCAATGGTTTTTTCATATTCATATAAGTATGTTCCCTTGGAAAACTATTGGTAACATATAAAGATTAAATCATATCAATGTGTGCTCTTAAGATTAGTAGTAGGTTTAGTAATCTATAATTAGGGCCCGAGCACTGACAGTGCGAAGGCCCTATTGTATCTGTAGGAATTTTTTTTTTCCTTCTTCTGACGAAAGGAGGGCCCCCCTAAAAGTGCCCCAAAAGTCACCAAATTTTCCGCGCAAGCCAGGCCTGGCGAAAAATTTGATATTTAATGGTTTGCATTAATGAGCGTGGCCTAATGGCTCAACAGCGCCCCCTAGAAAACTTTGTGCCTCAAGTCCCACAATACGGTTTGACGTACATGCACAAAAATCGGTACAAACCTGTATCATGTTGCAACTTAAAGAAAAGTCTCTTGGCGCCATGGCCGAAACCGAACAGGAAGTCGGCCATTTTGAATTAATCGTGTAATTTTGGCGCAATTTATGGCATTTCTTCGGCCGTTAATGCGGCCCGAACCGTAACGTGCACCCAGGTGTGTTATACATCAAAATGTGCGTCTCGATCTTGCGACGATGGGCATTACTTTTCTCAGTCAAAAGCGTTACCGTAGCGACGAAAGAAAAAGCGCGCCCCCCCTTCATCTGATTGGTCCAAGAGTCGTGGGTGGTGTCATCGGACTCAGTTTTGAGTCCTTGAACATAATTGGTGCAAATTAGCCCCGCTCCTTCTTCTGATTGGTCGGTATTTGATAGTTCCTATTTTCTGCAATAACTTTTGAATGGTTTGACATAAAGACTCGTGGGTGGTGTCATCGGACTCAGTTTTGAGTCCTTGACTTTTATTGGTGAAAATTGCATGCGCGAGGATCCGTTCATCGCTGCTTGCAGCTTTAATTACTATTGTTTTCTTTGACGGTGAGGCATTTCATTTTTCCATATGCTTTCTTGCAAACACCGTCACCTATTATCTTAAAAACCACACCTGCAGCCAACACATTAACAGATTTAGTTCGTATGCATATGTCGCAGTTTCTAAATTCAGGGATGTTATTCATATTCTGCCCAACAATCCCACCAAGTCTACCAATACAAATCAGCTCATGAACACATATTGTCTATCAATTTCACATCCAACACGTGAGTAATGGCGGTTTAGGGTTACTTTGCTTCCACTCTCAAGAAATCCAATAGAAACTTCATCATGCTGTCACCTCTGCCAAGGCCTGCAAAGCCTGATTTCAGGGATATGGCTTTTATCCCACCTCTATTCAGAGAGCCATTTTCTTTGATCCCATTAACTTTATTGCTCCTCTTATGGTTCTCTCAGTCTTCTCAGAGCTGCTCCATATAAGCCCAGGGCTATTGGTTTTCATTCTGAGACTTCAATCTGGACCTGGACCAGACCAAACTAGACCAGCTTACACTGACGTTAATTCATATAAAAGCTATATGAACAGCCAAGTTCAACTCCTGACTTCCAAGCTCACTTCATCAATGGGACATTACATGTGCCACAGTGCATTAAAAGATAAATAAACACCATTAGTAATTTGTTGATTAATGAAGCTTATTCTACATCCTTTAAACCTACTTGTTCTGCTTTTAAGGTTCCTTGTTCTATCATTTATATACAGTACTCGAGTTGTAAAAAGAATTCAGGGGGGATGGTGGAATTTATCATATGGGGACAGATAATTTGTGCTGATTACAAATAATATAATATATTACAAATAATAGCACTGACCAAAACACCTGCAAAAATACTGCAGGAATGACATAGCAGCAGTTAAATGCAGCCTTCTGTAAGCTTTAAATATCCACTGGGCTTACATCAAATACATCAAAACACAACAATAAAAACTGTTTTCTGAACTTATCAATATGACTCTGTCCTTCACAGGATAAGTAAAATGGATCACTGCAAAAACTCAAAATCTTAACAAGAATATTTGTCCTATTTCTAGTTAAAATGTCTCATTTTAGTAAAAAAAAATCTCATTACACTTAAAACAAGAATCATCACCGGAAAAAACAACAATTTTCACCTGTTTCAAGTAGATTTTCACTTGAAATAAGTAGAAAAATCTACCAGTGGAACAAGTTTTTTTTTGCTTGTAATAAGAAGATAAAATCTTGTCCCAATGGCAGATTTTCCTACTTATTTAAAGTGAAAATTGACTTGAAACAGGTAAAAATTGTCAAATAAGTTATTTTTCTGGTGATGACTCTAAATGTTGAAATAGCAGTAAAACCACATTCATTGATGAAATGACATAAGGGATGGAAAGGGGGGATGGCAGTTTTACAGGGGGGATGATTTTGGCCGTTTTTATTTCAAGGGGGGATGAGGGGGGACGCCATCCCCCCTCATCCCCCCTCAACTCGAGTACTGTTTATATACAATATAGTATGTAATAGTAGTATAATAATATGTTTTGGCTAAAAAGTAGATGGTTTCTTTACTTCAGCCAGAGCCTTTCTTTTACCATTTTTTCCTCAATCTCAGCCTAGTTTTTGTTTTTGTTTTCTAAATCACCAAAACCACTAACTTCACAGTAAACTACCTGCAAATCCAGGCTGATTTAGGACATAACCTTAGACAAGGTTCCCTGGAACAAATGGGATCCAAGTAGATGACTCAATTCATCGCCAGTCAGTGGAATCCCAGACCAAAGATTTGTCTAAAAGGCAATTTACTGTCATTTTCCAGGGAGTGCTGGCCTGATGCATAAACATCGTTCTTAATATGCCAATTCATCATCAAGCAGCTGGGGGATTCTGGGTGTGTTCTGATCAAATTTGCACCCGGCAATGATGAGGGGCATGTTGGTTTTGCTGCAGAAAAGTGCAGATCCAGCTATTTGTCACGTCAAGCTTCCACAGGGGAGGGAGGGGAGGGGTGATGCATGGCATAGAAATGATTTAGATAGAAAAGAAGCTCAGAAGTGTATAGTCTATTTTCACAGGACTAACATTGGCTGGCATAAATGTTTTTGCCACATGACTCACTTGATTTCCTCTTTGGTCCGAACTTTAAGTTCTCATCTACTAGATGTACAGAACATCTAGTAGACATTTATAATTCCAGCACAACATACAAACTCCTTCAAACATTGCTGTTGTTCTAACTCTCCTTACAACATTAACCCTTGTGCTGTCTTTGGGTCAAGGGAGGGTGAAGGGAGAAAAGAGGGAATGAAGGAAGGGAGAAAAGATGGAAGGAAGGAAAGAAGGAAGTAAGGAGGAAAGGAGAAAAGAATGAAAGAAGGAAGGAAGTAGGAAAGGGAGTAAGGAAGGGAGAAAAGATGAAAGGGAGGAAAGGAATGGAGAAAGGAGAAAAGAAGGAAAGAAGGAAGGAAGTAGGAAAGGGAGTAAGGAAGGGAGAAAAGATGGAAGGGAGTAAGGAAGGGAGGAAAGATGGAAGGGAGGAAAGAAGGGAGAAAAGATGGAAGGGAGGAAAGAAGGGAGAAAAGATGGAAGGGAGGAAAGAAGGGAGAAAAGATGGAAGGAATGGAGAAAGGATAAAAGAAGGAAAGAAGGAAGGAAGTAGGAAAGGGAGTAAGGAAGGGAGAAAGGAGAAAAGAAGGAATGAAGTAGGACAGGGAGTAAGGAAGGGAGAAAAGATGGAAGGGAGTAAGGAAGGGAGGAAAGATGGAAGGGAGGAAAGAAGGGAGAAAAGATGGAAGGAATGGAGAAAGGATAAAAGAAGGAAAGAAGGAAGGAAGTAGGAAAGGGAGTAAGGAAGGGAGAAAGGAAGGAAAGAATGGAGAAAAGGAAAGAAAGAAGGGAGGGAAGAAGGAAGGAATGGAGAAAATAAGGAAAGAAGGAAGGAAAGGCAAAGAAGGTAATAAAGGAATGAATGACGAAAGGGAGGTAGGAAGAAAAAGGAGTAAAAGAGGGTAAAAAAGGAGGAAAAGAGGAAAGGAAGAAGGAAGGAGAGAACATGGCAGGTGGAAAGAAGGATATAAGAATTGGGTCATTTTGACCCAAAGAAAGCACAAGGGTTAAGCGAGGCTGGGAAATGTGGCTTTGAGTGATGAGTACTGATGGTCAACAGTTATTGGAGGGTTTGCTGTAGCCGGAGAATCAGGATGATCATTCGATGGCTTTGTGTGTCAGGGTAACAGCAAGTGTTGGTACTCATGATTCCGGACACGGATACTGGTCCAATTGTACTCATGTGCTAAAGTGGGTACCCCCTCTTTTAATCTTATGTCTTTGTGTCATCTGAATATAATTGGTATTCGTATTAAACAAATATAAACTCAGGTTAGCATCAATATATTACTTTTTTCATTGAGCCATTTAACAATAATTAAGACAAAGAAAATAGGGCATGTGGGCAATACTAAGTGCCCTTCTTATTGCTTCAACAGGATTTAAAGTGTGAAGTTACATGAGATGCTACTAATCACCAGCTCTTGATGAATTATCATCAGTAGTTGTGTAAACCTATAAAAGTACATGTTTTGGCTGCTTGCTGATCGGAAGAGTTTTCAGGAAGAGGGAAAGATGTAGGCAACAATCTTAAAACAGGCGGGTGCTGCTGCACATCAGTCTGGAAAGGGTCATAAAAACATTACAACATGCAAACAAGGTGGAGTTCAATATTCTACAGTATGAAAAACATATTTACAAGTGGAAAACATCCAAGATAGTTGCTAAACTTCTCAGGATGGATCATCCCAGTAAATTTACCATGAACATGCCATAATGAGGGAAATATAATAATAAACCCCTAAAGCTACAGATAAGACCCCACCAGGCCTCACTGTGCATGTCCATAACAACGTGCATGGCAGCATGATTAGAAGAAGACCAAACAAGTACAGTATGCCAATACAAAGCCAGTTCAGACCTAAACAGACATGGAAGCATCACAGAGGTTTGCAAAACTGCATTTGAATAAATCTCAAGACCTCTGGAGCAATCTTCTATGGGCACATAAGACCAATGTACTGTATTTTCCGCACTATAAGGCGCACTTAAAAGCCTCTCAAAAATCGGCAGTGCGCCTTATAATGCAGTGCGCCTTATATATGATCATTACGGTAATTTCTGTTACTGTAGTCAGGGGGATTGTAGCTACTGTAGTTGGTGTCGCCGAAGTAATGGTGCTAAAAACGTCAGGAAGCGTCACAGACGTTCAAGACAACAGCAGCGACGTTGACTTGCATAATGGCGACTTTGACGAGACGGAGCAAAGCTGGTTTTTATTTTGTTAATAAAGTTTGACATACGGTACTTTTCTTCTTGTTTTTTTTTTTGCATTTGCTGTAGGATTTTGTAGCATTTCCTGTAGCGCAGCTCCATCAGGTAGATACTCAAGTAGATAACTCAACCCCAGCCACTATAGTACGGTAATTTACCATATATTTAGTGCGCCTTATAATGCGGTGCGTCTTATATATGGAAAAAGTTTTTAAATACGTCGTTCATTGAAGGTGCGCCTTATAATTCGGTAGTTATTTGGCTTTAACACACCGATAAAAGTCCAGTTTGGCAAAAAAAAACAACATTTTATTACAAATGCCTCAAACTCAAATTTGTCTGGCACAGTCGTGACTGGGATGATGATTTTAGGTTGTTTGGCAACCACAGAACCACAGAGTATCTTCAGTCATTGATGTCACCATGAGCACCTCTGCATGCAGCAGTAATCCAGAGCAGTGATCTTCAACCGTGGTCCTTAGGACTCCATGCTCTTCATGTTTTAAATGTTTCCCTGCTTCAACACACCCTGATACAAATGAGCGTGTCGTTAACACACTTGTGCAGACCTTGATGACAAGCTGATGTGACCATTAATTACAATTGGGTGCATTGATGCAGTGACAAAAGAATCAAGGTTTTGGAATGACTTAGTCCAAGCCGGGGGACAGCCTGATTGTTTCAAGGCTGTCGTTCAGTCACATTCTTCTGCTTTCTTCACAGATTTTTCACATGAATGCAACCGAAGCTCACTCTTGCAAAATTCCTCACAAGCACCATCATCTCATCTGATGCATTCAGGTTCTGTATAATCACAAAAAGGAACATGTACTTAAAGAGTTTGGCTTGATAGTTGGGGCACATTGCTGTCATTACTTACAAATGACCTTGAAATAACACTAAGTTGACTTTTGTTGTAGCCCATGGTAAACCACATGCATGAAATGTTTAACATGATAATTATTAAATACGTTAAGTTTGATAATGAAGGTCCTGGCTTCGTGGACTCCTAAGGCATCTTGTCTATTCAGAAATCCAACCTCCAGGAAACTCCAAAAGCAACCATCTCCCATGTGGTGGTCACACCAAACGCTTACTGGAACCAAATGGAAACGTACAGTACACTTGTAAAACTGATCATAAATACACTAAAAAGGTTAATAATGATTATTTAAACAGTTGCTAGTGCCTAGTGGCTTCACAGAGAACATATGTTTTAGTTAAGAAATTCTTCTCCGATGAGAGAATATTTATCTCAAACAGATTTAAGATAACAGAGTGAAAAAAATGCAGCTAAGTCATAAATAAAACAAAATAACGATGAGCCAAAAATCATTGTTTTGGACTATTGATTTGTTGACACAAATGCAGAAATAATTGGCCCAGATTCTGCTGCAGAGTCTAAATGTTCTGTGATAATCCAGCAGAGCACCAAGAACCTCAGTGAAAACACTAGAAAAGATGATCAATCAGGGCACCATCCTTGTTTACCATCTACATGTATTGATTTTAGCCCGAACACCGAATCTTTCTCTTCCAGCTCTATAGTGCAACATCATCTTTCAGAACCCAGACAGCAGCCTTCTGGGAACAGGAAGTGAATCAGAGTCTGCAGTGGACAGGCTGACTCTGATGGCTCCCATCTGGCTGTTCTTTAAGGATTCCATCCAATCAAATTAGGTTTGATTGATCAACAAGCTCTGCCATTGGATTGTAGTCATGGCAATATAAATCACCCACTGCTGTCAATACTAGTGGCTTCTCTGAAGAAGAGCAACAGTGAACGATAGCGTGTGTAATTCGGGGATGTTGACTTCCTCTTCTCTAATATGCAGTTTAGTAATTCAAGGGTTCTTCTTCACAAGGAATAGATGACAAATTCTTCTGCTTAAGTACAGCACGAAGAAGAAGCAGAAAATACCAAGACAGACTTTGTACATTTTCATGACAATTTTAGTAACTTCTCGATTCTTTCAATTATGCAATAAGGACAAGAAAAAGGTCACAACGTGCAAAAAGCACTGAAGGGATTTAAATGTTTCAGCTTTAGTCAAATGATCACAGGCGGAAGCAGAAAGGAGTTTTTTATTCTATTACAACAATGTCAGAAGACACGTATACAGTATGGTCATGGAACAAATTCAAAATATTGTTGGCTTGGATCAAACAAATAAAATAACAAATAAGATTATTAATATTATTAAAACTAAGCAAATAATTGTCTGTTAAATCCTGGTGCAATATCAACTTTTAGGGCAAAATGTGGTTTAAAAAAAGTCTTAATTGTCATCTGAGATTGTTTAAATATATAGTGAAATCTAATCTAAGAAAGTCAACAGACTTTGTGATAGTCAAAGCATTTCCTCAAACACAATACAGAGACGGCTGAGTCACTACAACTCTGTCACATAATTGAACAAAGAGGCTAAGAGGTATTAGCAGAAATATGAGTGTTTCTGCATGGTGTACTGATTCTGCTGAATAAATAAGGCACTATACAGTATATTGTGTGCACACGCATACAAATACACACACACATATACATAATATATATACATAAATACATATACATAAATGGGGACTGCGGGTGGAAACTAGCATTTCTGCTAAACCCGGTGTATTTACACTGCTTAATGTAGTGTTCATGAATATGCATTGTCCCGTCTAAATAAACTTTGAAACTTTGAAATACATAAGTATACATATATATATATATATATATATATATATATATGAATATACATAAATATGTATATGTGTACATACATATATATATATATATACATACAGGACTGTCTCAGAAAATTTGAATACTGTGATAAAGTTCTGTATTTTCTGTAATGCAATTAAAAAAACAAAAATGTCATACATTCTGGATTCATTACAGATCAACTGAAATATTGCAAGCCTTTTATTATTTTAATATTGCTGGTTATGGTTTAAAGTTTAAGATTAAGATTCCCAGAATATTCAAATTTTTTGAGATAGGATATTTGAGTTTTCTTAAACTGTAAGCCATGATCAGCAATATTAAAATAATAAAAGGCTTGCAATATTTCAATTGATTTGTAATGAATCCAGAATGCATGACATTTTTGCATTACAGAAAATAAAGGACTTTATCACATTATTCTAATTTTCTGAGACAGTCCTGTACAGTATATACTTTAAGACAGAGTTTTGCTGTAAAGGGACTGTTGTGTTGGGTGGGAAGGGAACAAAAAAGAACAATGTATCACTAGCATGGCAGCACCTGTGTCCAACTCACAGCAGTCTGACCAGCACTTATTGCTTGCACTTGTGTTGTCTTTCAGGTGTAAGTCGCTTTGAAACATCTGCTACACACATATTTGGTGGCCTGGGCTTACCTGTATAATGTATGAACAAAGATGCAGGAAAAGAGACTTTTGAATGATGTGATTTTTTGCGGACACAGTCATTTAAGATCAAACTAATCTGCAGTAACATTTGAGAATCAAAACGTTTGCCACTGCTAAAGCATGGATGGAAAAATGCACTTTGTTGAATGACCAATAGGGGCTGGTTAAACAGAAAATCAGCCTCTATTGACCCCAATGTTCAAATATTCAACTTCGTAGCATTCTTTACAGCCAAAATATAATGCATAATTAGTAGTTAGTTTGTTTTTGTTGTTGCTCTTTGTGTGTGTGTGTGTGTGTGTGTGTGTGTGTGTGTGTGTGTGTGTGTGTGTGTGTGTGTGTGAACTGCTTTTCATCTGTGACATTAATGATCCCCTGTCATCACTATAGCTTCATAGTGCTTAACATTTTCTGTGATTTTGACATCTGAGCTGTGAATGAAGGCCTAAGAGATTATAATTACTCTTATTTTAAAGATGATATGGCTTATTATGCTGGCAATTGTATGAACAGACCTTCAAAACTGGCTCTGTATTGGCCTGGAGGGGCTGGGAACAACGTTTAGTGGGGTCATGAGGTCATGCCACCTTCCAAGTTGGCCTGGACTCTTCCGGGTTAATCATACCACTTGTCAATTGTCAGCTAGTTCAGTTTACTGCTCAGAATGATCTGGTGCTAAGGACAGAATAAAATCTAAGAGGTCACATGACAGTCTTGGGCCACTTTGGGGTTTAACACCATGTGAAACTCCAAACCTCTGCTAAACTAACCACAGATATTGAAAGTTTTCTCCCTCGAAATTAACAGATGGGTAAAGCAGAATCAAACAAACACAAATGCAAACATGAACCTGCAGAGGACAAAAAAGAAAAGTCCTCCAAACACCTGCGGGGTCAGGTGAAGGGAACATAGACCTTTCAACAAATGGTGCCTAAAGCTTCTTTATGGGATGTTTGTGATAAATGTTTTAAATTATCACTTTTAGCCTATAGCAGCCCAATGCCCTGGCTAACCATGTGTGTCTTTGATGAGTTAATTAAGGCTCTTGACATCTCATTTGTATTGGAAACAATATATTTGGGAAGCCCTGTTGTGTGAGGGTTAGCGTTATTGGAGGACCATGGCGGGCTCCTTTGACTATATGGAAATCATAATTCATATGAGCTGCTGGTGGTTTATGCAGATGGAGGCTGCAGGCAAAATAAGCAGTCTAATGCGAGGCCACGTGTTTGGCCATAACACATCAAAGGAATATGAAACTGAGGAAGGGGGGGAGGAAACAAATTAACAACTTTAGAAATTGATAGCAGGTGTTTACATGCTGCATTTTTTTGCATATTATAATATGACGGGGGTAATCACCATCACAAAGAGTTGCATCATAATCAATATGAGATGACCTTGACGTTTTATGATGGATTGGGAGACAGGGCCAACTGTAATTGCAAGCCCGTTCCTCCCACCCTTCCTTCTCTCCTTCCTTCCTTGCAGGCTGACGCCTCCGCTCGGACGCTCTCTTCCCTGTTTTTTACATTAAAAACCGCTCCATCATTCTCGATGCGCCGCCTTGTCGCCTGCCGCTCAGATGACCATTAATCGCTTAATTCCAGTAAACCTACGTGCGCACAAAAGGCCGCTGTCTGCCGCTTAATGCATGTGTGATTAAGCTTTTAGGACGACCACACGGCATTATTAGCCAGCAGGTCCTTGTATAGAGGGGCCAAATGCCTTCAGGGGGCCCGAGGGGCGGGTGCAGGGGCAAAGCAGGGGAGGCTGCAGAGGCAAGTTAATGACACTGACCCTCACTTCCCCAACAGCTATTCAATTCAACAATAATAACGGGTCACGCAGCTGATTTATGAGTTTGGGCCTAATAATTGTCAATTGCTAATGTTGGGATGGGGAGGAAGGGGGGCAATGCCAGTGGACTATGCTAAATAAAATATGCCTTGACCCCACTATAGGGGTGAAATGCAAGGGGTGGGGGGGAGAAAAATGACAGATGATGTTTGAGACACCCCGCCTCTCAATGTTTGTTGCAGCTTAACTGAGTCCAAAACACAATTATGATTTGATCTAAACATTCTGGGAGAATATAGAGGCCTGATACGGGTCTAGGAGGTCCATCCGTCCGCTTGCAAGTCTACAATAAATTAATAACAACCGAACAATGTGTCGTGGAGAGGCGGATTCAATTACTAAGTTTATTTACAGGGAAAATCTCATGAAGGCTGCTGACCACCGTTAAACAGCGCGGGATGAAACGATGACAAGAGCCCGATAAGAATTTAATTCCATCTCATTTCAGACGATTTTATGAATCAAATTCTTGAACACTGGCAAGATATTTAATGATCACATCTTAGCGAAATCTTATTTCAGAAGCGGTCGATGGCATTTCTCTGCGTTAATGTCGATTTAGAGGTTGGAGTAATTTAGTAATTGATTCCTCGCCTGGCTCTCGCTCATGCCAGGGCCGAGTTTGAGGGTAATATGTTTCCTAATCTTATCCCTCGGAATAAGATTTTTATGTTAATCCGCTGGCTGATCTCTCGGTCACTTGGGAGGCGCAGATAAAGGCTCCGAGGGGCCGGAGAGGCAGCAGAGGGGGTTTTTCTGCCGGGTCTGCATGGCTGCAGCATCTGGAAGAGAACGACAGGAGTTAATGCAAGATAACAAGGAATATTATACAATAGCAATTTGTAGCCCTTGAAATCTAAATACTTTCCCGAAAACTCTACTGGATGCTTAATTCCCTCTGTCGGCGAAATGGAAGCTTGGTTATAATTATAAATCCGTTTTCAAATTGGTGATGTCTGACCCCATATGTTAATCTATTCCTAGCTTTGAGCACACAATCTCCATTTCCAATCCAGAAATTAATATCTGGATGAATTATAGGAGGTTTACCTTCTTCCACAATAAATGCGCAACAGATAATGCAGCCAACATCATAACTGGGCCAGTGCTCAGCAGACTGAACACTTTCTTTGTGCAACACTTTTTTTTCTGAAGGCTTCAGACACGGAGAGAAGACACAAGCTTCTAATTCAATTTTGCCTCTTCTCCAGATGTCACTTTCCATCTGCGCGCTTGCAAACGCGATGCGCTTTTTACGCAGCAGCCGGGTACACCTTAAAGTTTGACCCTTCCTGTCCCACTTCATGAATTTGACTGTTTTGGATTTTTAAAGTAAGTCACATCAATAATAGATTTTATAGCGTTGACAAACAAAATATTAATTGCAATATAGTGTGGAACTGTAACTACCAAATATTTTTTACCTTCCTTTGTTTTATATTAAAATATGTCTCCTATATCTCTCACCCGCAAATTGAGACATCAGACTAAATCACCATGGGAGCATCCCCAAAATTATTATTTCTTTAATCTGCTGCGCGGCCCCTCCCGTGCAACACGCGGCCTTATTAATAACCGATAAGCGTAGGATTTCCTCGGGCGATGGAGTGAGACATTGTAGGTGAAATGTGACAGCGGGACCCTCCCATCCCTCTCCCTCTTTTTTTCATCCTGCTCTGTTTCTTTGGCTTTTCGGGGGAGTGGATCCATCCAATCCATCCAGAGACAATGGTATTTTGTTCCTCTTTTTGTCCCTCCTGTCGACCCGCATTCCTATATCGCTGAGCAACGATAGTACGCACTAAATGGAGAGGAGTTCCTCCCATATCCCGGCTATTGTTCGGCACTTGCCAGGGGAATTTAGGGTACTGCACACATCTCATTTCCCTGATTTATTTAAGTGAAGCTACATTCAAAGTCAGTTATTTGCACCATAATTACGAGTTAACTACCAATTCACTTGAATTAAAGGCCCATTAAACCTATACTGTAAATCACTACAGGTGTTTAAGCAACAGCGCAGCTTCCGTGTGCACCTTTTGTGTCTTTAAAACGCTTTAAAACTTTTTGGAACCAGCTCAGACTGCAGTGTTCCGCCCATCACATTTAATATTCTCACATAAAACAATGTCAAAGTGACTTCTCGTCCCGCCCGGACCAGCTGAAAGAATTAAGAGATGTTGAAACTATAAAAGAAGGGGGCGTTTCAATAGCTGGTGGACTATGGTGGCAGGACACAGGGGCACAAGAATAAAGAGCGGCTTCAGTGAAAGAAACTGATGGCTAAAAGCTATAATTGTATTTGCCTCGGCGAAATATCAGAAAAGACTTCACGTTTCTTTGAGCGTTATTAGATTAATTCCCAGAGATGGTTTCTTTTCTTGCTGCCAGACGCGTGGAGGGAGGACGGTGGGCCATTTGGCTCTTTGGTTTCAATAATCAAATTAACCATTTGGTACAACTTTTGGGTCTCAGCTCGTGTGTAGAAAGAAAAAAATAAAAAGAAAGAGAAAGAGAAAGAGAAAACATTTACATAATAGGGACCGGGTTGTGTCAGGAAAGAATTAACGTTTTCTGCTTTCATTGATCTCCGAGAATACAATGTGCACACGGAAGAAAGGGGAGAAACACACTGCAACATGTCAGCATTTGTGCGGAAAAATAATTGATGGCAAATCTCCTCGTTTAGCTCGTCCTCGATTTCTTAACTTATGTTATGGGAGCTGCACCTTCAGCTTATTTGGGCAGAATTTGTCTTAAATGTTTATTAATTAATGTATTTGGATCCACATTGCAGATTTGAAATCTTCTATATATGAAGTAATAGGAAAGCTATTCTCAAACCAATGTACAGTTGTTTTATCTGGAGTAAAAGCTAAATTTGGGTATTTGTGAAACTGAAACACACATCAAAAGCATTTGTATTTCATCAAAATACGTTTTCTTTCTTTCTTTCTTTTTTAAATCAACATAGAAATGAAATTCTGTTTTCAAGGTTTCTTAAAATTGGTGAAAGAAAAAAATCAGATCAATACACTGATAAAATCAAATAAGTCTGAGGCGCTCCAGAAACAAGTCAAAGCAAAAGATCTATAATAATCCCATAAAGCCGAACTGGTTGTGAGACAAAGCTTTATAATATCCAGTGTCCGAAATGATACCAAACTTACATGCAATCACAATAACCAACGTCAATCATTTGCTCAATTTAATTGTTGCACCAATAATTCCTGCCGCTCCATTTTGCGCTCTGATAATTTGAAGGAAAAAACCCACAGCTTCGACAGAGGACTTGAACTCGGTCCAATGAAAGAAGAAGAAGAAACACATCGAGTGTGTAAGCGCCATACAAAAGGTTCACCCTATTACACAAACCAAATTAACCACTCAGCCAATATTGGAAGCCTAAGAGGTCCGATGACTGCCTCGCCAGTTCGTTACTTTCATTACAAAGATGTTATTTGCCAAATAAACGGAATAATGAAAGTAATAAAGACAATTATAAACTAATTCGAATCATAAAATAGCGCGCGCGCACACACCCTCACGGAAGTTTTGCAGAGATGATTCTGCAGCAATGCAAGGAAATAATGAGGATAATGTAGTATTTGGTGAGAAAAAACGCGGGCTGTGATATTAAAGGTAGGGAATTCGTTTATTGCTCTTCCTGAACTACAAAATGATGACCTTTGCTGAAAAAGGCTCTTGCTTCAATTCATTTTAATCAGTTCAAAATGCAAAAATAGCTGATTTAAACAGTTACAAAACTGCAGAAATGTATTGTTTCATAAAGAAAAAAATATTTTTGGTGCATTTTTAAGTTATGTTATGTGATGTACACCTTGCTAATGTATTTGCATCTTCTTCAGTTTTAAAAATCACATTCTTCTAAATGCAAAAAAAAAAGGGTCAGATATTTCCTTCTCATACGTTTTCTTGCAAACTGAAACAACTGTCCGCAAAGATGTTTCAAATATCCAGTGCATATGAAAACGCATTTTTGCACCACAACGCAAAAAATACTTCAACACGATAGAAATTCACGGATTTTACCCCTTCAGCGCAAAAGACAACAGTCTCAACCGGAGCAAGTATTAAAAAAATGTCGGAGCAGACGGGCAGAGAGAGGAAGGCAGAGGGGGAATACTCTGTGAAATCCTGCCCAAGGTATACGGTCGCTTAAAAGGCTTAAAAGCTTGGAGAAAATTGGATCAGGGAGAATCGTCACCCAACTTTCATTATTTCCAAGTGGTGTGATTGAATTAAAGGGCAAGATGGTGGTTGGAGAGGAGTGGGGTGGATGGGTAGAGGGGTGGGCGGTGGAGGGGTGCGTAATGGCGTGGTATTAAATTCTAATTAGAGATGCAGGGGATCAATGATAGGGAGGTTGGACAGCCCGGGCCCCCAGTGCCAGCCCAATAGACTGATGAGTTATTGTCATGTAAAAAAGCGCTAGCAATAAGACCAAACGCTTTGCTATTGTCCAAGCGGAAAGAGCCAAGTTTATTATGAGGACTATATGCTCTAGAGACCTCGGGCTAGGCGGCTCTTAGGGGGCTTTTCATAAAACAGGGCTAGGTTCCTATAAAGGAGGCCAGTTTTGGAGCAGGCGCTGAGCAGTGAACATCTACCTAACCGTCCAGCCTTCCGCAAACCAGTTTAAACCAAACAAGTCATCTCTCCCCAAAACTCAGACCGCGCGCGTCCTCCTCATTTTTATTTCCTTTTTTTTTCCTTTCATACCCATTTTTGGGTGCCTTTCTTTGCTATTTTTTGTTTTTTTCCAGAGAGGTGCAGATTTCTATCTCTACCGAGCCTTCTCAAATGTATAAAATGGAGTATTCTTACCTAAATTCCTCTGCCTACGAGTCATGTATGGCTGGGATGGACACGTCGAGCTTGGCATCGGCCTATGCGGACTTCAGTTCGTGCAGTCAAGCGAGCGGGTTTCAGTACAATCCCATCAGGACCACTTTCGGGGCCACCTCCGGGTGTCCGTCCCTCACGCCGGGGTCGTGCAGCCTGGGGACCCTGCGGGACCACCAGAGCAGCCCGTACGCCGCAGGTAAGCAGCGGCTCCGCAGCCTCAACCCCGCGTATTATAGGACGCCTTGATTGCATTTGAAAATGGAAATGTGTTTAGTATTTACCAAACGAAATTTGCTTACACAAATGAAAGAATTTATCACGTTAGAAGCGATTGCAGGCAAGGGGTAATTCGGTTATGGGGTTATACTATCCCAGTCACACCCAAAACCGCCAACAGAATTATCTTAAGCTGCCAAAATGATAGGCATAATTTATTTACTTTGCGATGAGACATAAAGCTTCGAAAATAATTAGATAACCAAAGACTAAAGCTCATTATTGACACCGAATTGGAGTTACAGTATCAACAACCGGGCTGGGTGGCAACATTATGACAAGTTTTTCCAAACTTGAGCCGTGATCTGAGGAGCAACAATTAGTTTAACATTAAAATTAACCGCATCACGGGTCAGCAGTGTTATCAATTCTGAACTAATCCACAGGTAATCAAATGCACGAGACAAGCAAGAGCTTCAACCCAGCGTCCTTAACCGAATTTTATACAAAATATCTTATTTGAATTTACTTTCATTTGACACCATCACATTTATAACACCCCTGCTGCACCTTCCCCATTCTTCACGGATATAGGACGCACATCTAACCGCGGCTTTTCATTTGCTTTTTACAGTTCCGTACAAACTGTTCACGGATCACGGCGGACTGAACGAGAAGAGAAAGCAGAGGCGCATCCGGACCACGTTCACCAGCGCGCAGCTGAAGGAGCTGGAGCGGGTTTTTGCGGAGACGCACTATCCGGACATCTACACCCGAGAGGAGCTGGCACTCAAGATCGATCTGACTGAAGCGAGAGTGCAGGTACAGCCTTGCAGCAGACGTGGATATGCTCCTGTTACGCATGATTACCCAAGAGTGGATTTAGGATAAAGACATATTTCGCAATTATTATTTTTCATTAAAGTTTTAGAGGAGTAAAGGTGATTTTTCACCTTGATATAATGGTTTTGTCCTTTAGTTTGTAGTATTTGTCCTGTCTTGGTTTATTTTTGGTCTTATTCTGTTTTTATCTTCCCTGCTTTTTGCATTGTTGCATCATTACTCCATTGAGCAATGTTACTGTAATGTTGTTGTTTTTATTCCAATTCCAATAAACAGATTGTGGAAAAAAAAAAGATATAGCTCTAATGAACTTTTGACCCGCTGTTGCGCAATGATGCCGTTTTTCTTTGGGCACGCTTTCGGAGATTTAAAGCTTTTAACAACACATGCCAATGACATGACTCCGTTCTATATATGAACAGTAAAACATAATTTCACAAACACTTATGATTTATAATGTATCTTAATTATTCCTTTTTTTTTAATCTATTTTCAGGTGTGGTTCCAAAATCGGCGAGCCAAATTCCGCAAGCAGGAGCGCGCAGCGGCAGCAGCCGCGGCGGCCGCCAAATCCAGCTCCGGTAAGAAGGTTGACTCCAGAGACGAAGACAGCAAAGACACGAAAACTACCGACCCCGACAGCACGGGAGGACCGGGGCCGAATCCGGTCCCCACCTCCAACTGCGGCGGCGGCGGCCCGAGCCCCGGCGGCGTCGGCCAGGCCAACAACCCCGGGACCGGAGCGGTGGAGCAGGTGAAGACCTCCGTGTCCGCCGGCATGGGAGTGACGGCGCCGGGCCAAGGCTGGGCCAGCGCGCCGGGGACCATCACCTCCATCCCGGACTCGTTGGGCGGGCCCTTCGCCAGCGTACTGTCCTCTTTGCAAAGACAGAACGGAGCCAAAGCTACATTAGTAAAGACCAGCATGTTCTAATGGCGCTCCGGAGAAAAGGGGAGACGAAAACAGAGCGCAGGGAAAAGAGATGCGTGTCCTCCTTCCCCGCAGACTGAAAAAGCAATCGCTCCAGACAGACTCGAGGACAATAAAAAAAAGCTGTTAGAAAAACGATGAATACTGTTATTTTATTATTTTTTTTCGCCTTGCGCCGTTTCTTGTGGTGAACAGTTTCCCTGTAAAGTTGACCACCTTAAGTCACAACAACGTTGTTTTATTGAAACAAGTTGGGTGACATGCTTTTCCTCTCGTTTCCATCTCCGTCTTGTCTCAGAAATGAATAACAACAAAAAAAGCACCTATGGGACTTACATAAATTGGAAACAAGACATCTCCCTGCAATCTTGATTTTAGAAAAACGAAGTGATCAAATGTTGAGAACTTCTTCCTTTTTGCAAAATTGCGAAAACAAAAACGTATGCGTAATTGAAATTATGATTTCCTTTTTTTTCTTCAAATAATAATAATTATTCCATTTTTGTTACAGATACACTCAATATCTGACCGAGGATGCTCTCCCACAAGTAGCTACATGATCTGAAATCACCAATATCCAACACCACGCTTTCGCATTTGCTTTTTCTGACTTTAGACACAACCTGCTGTGTGGAAGTGGACTCTTGCAGCTACGTTTTTATTCCTTGTTTTTTCCTCCAGGGCTACTGAGAGTTTAGTTTCTTTAAATTATCGATGTAAAGACACTTATTTCCTCGAGTTAAAAAAATGGCACAAACTGAACTGTTCACCTCTGGCAGGAAATCTGTATGTTTTGTGTGTCTTTCTACGGCAGTGTTTTGTGGCTCAAATTGTATAGTGTTAATACGTATTATTGTCTCCTATAGTTGGACCATAGGCCATACTCCCTCGTAGAGCGATCATACAAGTCTTTTCGATGTTTTAATAAATTCCCTTGTAAGAATTTATTTTGGGTAAAAAAAAAAAAGAAAAAAAACGGGAATGGATGCAAACATTGTATTTATTTCTATATAATTTGCATGTCGTCTCTTTGTCTGATTTTTCGATGAGTTCTCTCCCATTTTGTGAGCATTATGTAACATGTTTTGTCCATGATCCAAAAGTTATTTATATGTAGGTAATGAATGCTTATATTTAAGAAGGAAATATTTCTACATGTGCACATAGTTTTCCAGGTGTACCACTGAAATGATTGTTGATGATAAAAAAAAAAATAAGTCAGTTGCTTTTGCCTTGTGTTCTTTTTTTAGGGGGATCAACACAACGTTAAGATATACGTTCAGGAGTTTACAAACCATCTTAAAAAAGGAAATCACACCTATTTCTCTTTTATTTCTACCCATGAAGTTCAATAAAATTCCCTCATGTTGGTTGAAAACGGTTGGACGTTTCAGCACCAAGGACAGCTCCCCACCGCCTAAAATCCTTTTTATTTTTATTTTTTTTAAATTTCTTTGGTCTTCAAAATTGATGAGAAAAAAAGTGATTAAAAAGTCAGTTTTCCTTTGGTCAGTTAAACTGAAATCTGACTAGGAACTGGCAATTTGAGATAAAAAGGACATCTTTGGATCCAACTGGGACATTTTAACACACTAATACATTGAAATAGTGTTAGTGTTAAAAATAAAGCTAAATTTCAACTTCAAACCAAATAATTCTTTTTTAATAAAGTGTTTAGTATCATGCTAAAGATATTTCCAACCCTACCACAATTGTGAATATGTAGTTTTTCCCCAAAAATGAAAAGTCAAAAACTCAGCTTTAATTTATAACATTTTATTTATAAACATACAGTATGCCATAGTAAATGCCATTGCATTTAAACATCAGATGAATCTATATTCTGAATAGTGTTCTGGTGAATATTACAATAAATACAGTACAGACGCAAAAAGGATTTAATTCCCCAACCTATCCTGTTAAAACTGTCTGAATACAGAGCCTCGTCTCAAAGATCCCGCTATAAAGACTTAGCTGAGATTTATTCATAACTAAATGGAGGATAGAAATAAAAATACACAATTGGAACAGAAGATTAAAAATACTGCAGATCAGAGGGATGACCCCGGAGGAGAAGCCTGGCTATAGGACGCAGATGAGGAAGAGGAAAAGGAGGCTGCGACTTTGCTTTCATACAGCAAATCATTTGGTTTTAGGCTTAAACATGCTATTCTTTTTTTCCCCACAACGCGCGATGGAGCTCTTCTCATACCATTTAAAAAAGAAGCAAATGACTTAAAATGTGAAGCTGGCAGCCCACATCTTCAGTGTTCATCCATCCAAATATTGCACAGGAGCAACTGCTGCTGGTATGTGTTCATTTGACCTCTGCTGTTTCACTAGATGTAACATTTTCTGGTGATTTTTGTGTTTTTTAAATATTTTCAAAGGAATAAATGAAATCTACCACTGAGCAATTATCAAAATGACCTCAATATTAGCATATATATGTCTATATCACAGTTGAATATAACATTCAAAATTAAACCCATGTTTCCCCTGCAGTACCCAGTACACACTGTATACTGTGTAGCTTTCCAAAAGGACAACAAATGTATTTCCTGTGTTGTGTTTCCTTTACAAATTGCAGAGAGGATATGAAATTGTTTGATTTTATGAAAGCAAATAGTATTTCTTCTGTGACAAAAGGACTCCAGCCTGCTTGATTGCAGGTAAAGAGTTAAAATTTGGCCAAACCTTTTCCATAAAAAATAAGTAAATGGAAAAAAAAAATATGGACAAAGAAAACACCACATAGCTGTTGCATCACCTTGCTTTCCTAAGGCACATTAAAGTCGACTTTCCAAGCTGACAAACTGGACGGGCAACAACCGGCTGTGACCCAAAAGCACAAAGACAGCTCATAAACTGTGTCATTGCCCTAATAATGAGCCTACATCCATACAGTTAGAATCTAATCTTAGTCTGCGCAGAACAAGAGAGGCCAGTGCACTGTGGGCAAAGAAACACAAAAATATACTTACTGTGTATAGCATTTGTGTGTGAACAGAAGACTACAAGTGACCTTTATTGCACGTTTTACTAATTTCATTACTTAACTGAATGGGACATATTTGTGTTATTTTAGAACCAGACTTTTGAAGATACTAAACAAAATCTACTCTGAGCTGCCTGACCACACTTCTGGATTTCTGTCCTGCTTCTGAAATCTAATCAATCCAACTAAAGTCCTTTTTAAAACTAAATGTATTGTATTGTTGGGATTACTTTGACCAGAAAAGGTAAATATTCACATTTTTTCTGTCAGTGTTTGTGTTCAGTCTTACGGCAACAGGCATCAACAACCTAGATCTGTTTGAGGCACCTGCAAACATTGCATTTTTATTTTCTTTCAACATGATTGTTGCCTAAGAACAGGCTCTCTTTGTTGCTGCATGATGAAACAGTTAAATCCAGATTTCAATCACCTATCCGATAACAAACACTGATCATTCATTATATATATATATATATATATATATATATATATATATATATATATATATATATATATAATGTTTGAGTGTCCCCAGATCCCCATCCGGCCCACATGATGAATCTTTAGTGGTTATTGAGCTGCAGGGGAAGCAAAGATCCCGACACGCTGCGGAGGACATGAATTGCAGATAATCAGGTTAAAACAGCGATGAGGTTTCTTCTTTGAACCTTGTGCTTTTCCGTCGAGCATCACAATGTTGTTGGTTGTCCAGCCGCTTTATTGGAAAAAAAGAGAGAAAAAAAAAGACAGTTGTTTTTCTGGGATTTTAAATTCAACAATATGCAGCAAATCTTTTACATTTTGAGATTAAGAAGGAGTTTTTTTGTTTTTATTTTTGATGGATGCTCTGATTTGATTTTGTGGTTACTCAACCCCTAATGATGATGGCTGTTGATGGCAGTTTTTGAAATAGAAGTGGCAGCACAAACACTTGCCATCGTGGAGTAAATGTGAAACAAAATGGAAATGTATTATCATCCTCACTGACCTGATGCATCACCTGAATGTTTTCCTACCTCCTGCTTCATTGTGGCTCCTTTCGTTTTTTTTTACTGAGCAGAATTCCTTATGTGAAAAATACACTCATCTTATCAGGCTCATGGAGGGATGAAAATAAATAGTACACAGACTGAATTACAACTAAGCTTTTAGCTTGAAGTCGGCTAAAATCTCTTTTGAAATACTAAATCTGCCTTTATTTATCTGAGAATATGTAAAAAACATCAGCACATCATGCTGTATTTCCACTCTTGTTCATTTAAAATTTGTGATCAACTCTCGTCTGTGTTGTAGTGACATCACGAAGGAATTATTCATTCATTTGTGGTGATTTTCACATACTCATGTTTACATATTGGAGATCGATTTTCTAAGACTCACTGAGTGGAACACAGCCGTGAATGTTTTTTAAAGCCATGGGATATTTATCGTGGTTAAACAAAACCCCCCAAAAAACAGATTGAGAGCAAAGAAAAGGAGAGGCAGGACATGTTGGGTTGCTGGGATGTACAGTATATCAAACTCACAGCGGGAGCGGATGTAGCACTGATGGCAGTTCAGGAGGCCGTTTCTGATCCGGACGTCCGTCCCAGTGGATGTGTCGCCTAACTGTCCTTTACAGACCCCACACTGGACACACAGAAACGGACAAGACAATGAATTAAACACTCATTATTTGCTCGTATATCTAAAAAAATAATACTGGTGTTGTGTATTTTCATAATCTCTAGAAGGCACTGGAACCTTTTTCACTGGAACGCCCTCTTGATGGCACTCAAGCTGAAAACCATGAGTTTGAAAAAAGTGAAGATCTTTACACCAAAGGTGCACCGCTAATATCTATTGATATTCTTTTGAAATATTTAGATTTTGATCACAGAAACGGATATTAAATATTATCGTGTCCTTACATGGGGAGCCCACTCAACCAACACCCATCTTTAACAGATTCATCTGTAAACCCTACCAGTGAGATATTGAGAGCTTTTCTTAAATTTCAGGATTATTATATGCCAAAAGAAAAGCTGTTCTTCATCTGTTTTGAAAGTGTTCATTTGATTAGAGCAGAGAAGAGAGAGGTAAAGTTAATCTTGCTGAAATGGTGACAAATCCTTACAACACTGTTGGTGCAATAAAAGTTTCCCAACAAGCATCAATGTCACCTACAATAAAAACATGGACAGATGTAAACTCCAACAAAATACTGGCGTTATAGAAATGCACCAAACCTGAATCTGATCAAAGCAGCAACGTTGCAGCTCTGCTGCTCATGCAGGTCACTTCAGTTCACAGCCAGATGAGGGCTAACTCAGTGAAATATGTTTGACATGCGACCCGGTGTTAAACAGCTGTCAGACGATTTTGCAATTTCATTTTTTAATATTAGCACTTCGAATAATATTTTAGTAAGAACCGCTAAATAGATTAATAATATTTTAGTAATAAATTAAGGCCTTAAAAAAAACAACTGATTGATAGAGATTGATTCAGGTTCCATCGTTCCAGATCACTTATAATGTGCAGGGCCATTTTAAAAATAAAAGTCTTTTCCCTTACAAGGATTGATATTTTGATCTTTTTTTCTCCTTTTTTGACAGTATTGGAGCTTTTTCACACACAGGGATGTGATATCAACCTTTCGACACTCAAGATTCTGGGTTTTTGTTTGTTGAAACCAGTATAAAAACAATATCCACAGTGTCATCCTCTAAATCAGATGGTCATTTGGCATTCATGTTTCTACTGAAATAAAGCTGAGAATGAGCGTTTTCCTTCAACACTTTTAGAGGGTTGCACCTCTTTTCTTCTTCTTCTCCACCAACCTTAAAGCAGTGGATGTGGAAGTAGAGGCTGAGGGTCTCTATGATCATGGCTGCTCCTTTCCCTAGCGGCTGACCACAGCTGGAGCACAGCTTCTTCCCGCTCACGGACCTTTAGGAGCGTGGGGACAAAGAAACATACAAACACTCAGGTTTTAACTCTGCATAGGTGACATTATTCCTGCTTTCTCATCTTCACTCAGTGCCATTTTCCTTTGAGTCCTTTTTTGATGATATTTGATCAAAGATAAATAGCACTGGAGCTTATTAAACACTTTGATAATTTGCAGTAATGTTTTTGAGCGTACTCCCTACAAAATGAAGACATTCATTACATAAAATCCTGACGTAAAATAAACAAATAAAGCTCAGTTTCTCCTTGACTCCACCTTCTTTTTTTTATTGTATTGAAATTCTAAACATGTTGCAGGGTCGCTGCTGCAGCGGTAGATGTTATGGGATGGTAGGGGAGACATGTGGGCAGCATAGCAGAAAATGACAATGCAGAAATAAGCCGCTCCCTCCCGCCCTCGGTTCTGGGCTGGTTGTGATGCGGTACCTGTTGGTCGCTGGAGGCGGCGTGTCTGGGGCTGATGGACATGCAGACGGAGCTTTTGATGAGCTGCAGCCCATGTTATTATCTATGGGGCCGCTCCTGGAAGTGGACAGCAACATGCAACATGATGATGGCTCACAGATACAGAGAGATGATTGGCTGCAACACTCAGACAAGGACCAATCAAACCAGAACCACAGTCAAATCTACATAGCAGTTTTTTTCAGATTCAACGTTATTTTTCTCCATTAAAGTATATTTTTATATTTTCCCATCATACGTGATTTTGATGAGATGCTTCAAACACCTTTTTCATGGTTATGGTTTGGCTTTGCAGAGAATTATGGAGGCAAGCACAGGAAAACACTGCCACCTTGTGGTGATATGATTACACACAGTACTCGAGTTGTAAAAAAAAAAATCAGGGGGGATGTTGGATTTTATCATATGAGAACAGATAATTTGTGCTGAATACAAATAATATAATATATTACAAATAATAGCACTGACCAAACCGCCTGCAGAAATACTGCAGGAATGACATAGCAGCAGTTAAATGCAGCCTTCTGTAAGCTTTAAATATCCACTGGGCTTACATCAAATACATCAAAACACAACAATAAAAAAACAGTTTTCTGAACTTATCAATATGACTCTGTCCTTCACAGGATAAGTAAAATGGATCACTGCAAAAACCCAAAATCTTAACAAGAATATTTGTCTTATTTCTAGTTAAAATGTCTCATTTTAGTAAAACAGTCTCATTACACTTAAAAAAAGACTCATCACTGGAAAAAACAACAATTTTCCCCTGTTTCAAGTAGATTTTCACTTGGAACAAGATTTTTTTGCTTTTAATCAGAAGATAAATCTGTCCCACTGGCAGATTTTTCTACTTATTTCAAGTGAAAATTTACTTGAAACAGGTGAAAATTGTCAAATAAGT
Source organism: Cololabis saira (assembly GCF_033807715.1). NCBI lineage: Eukaryota > Metazoa > Chordata > Actinopteri > Beloniformes > Belonidae > Cololabis > Cololabis saira. Next base: position 9,475,773 of record NC_084593.1, on the reverse strand, counting down.
TATTTTTCTGGTGTTTTTTTTTCTGGTGATGACTCTAAATGTTGAAATAGCAGTAAAACCACATTCATTGATGAAATGACATAAGGGATGGAAAGGGGGATGGCAGTTTTACAGGGGGGATGATTTTGACCGTTTTTATTTCAGGGGGGATGCCATCCTCCTCATCCCCCCTCAACTCGAGTACTGATTACACAGCAGTTTCACAGAGATGCACATCCGAACTCCAGCCTTGATGATCACTATTTTAGCCATTTAAAATTAGATTTTAAACCGAGGTGAAACATAAACAGTGCAGATATAATTACATTTTATTCTTTTCAAAGCAGAATAAAACATAAAATTGTCATCAGGTTGGACACTGAAGGCTTTTTTCCCCTAAGACTTCACATTCAAAACACACCTTCTCTCTCCAGGAGCCCGGCTGGCTCGTTTGCCGTCTGCTTGGGGCTCCTGTTTCTTTACCGGAGTTGAGGGTTTGGCCATCGTTGCAGGAAGTTTTTGGCCATTGTGAAGGCTGTGACCAGGCTTTTCTGTCTGACTGCTGCTCTGACTAACCAAGCTGATTATTCCAAAGAAAGAAACATTACTTTATCAACAGGACATTTATCATGAATAAGACAGAGACAGAAAAAACATATATTGTTCATATCAAAGCAAAGGTATACAAACAAGATCTAAACGTTGCCATATATGTGACTATGATCACACAACACTAGATCTTTTATGAGTTAACAGTGTTTTACCAATAACTATTAGCATGAAATAAAATGTCTCACATGACTAACTCATCATTTGTTATAAGGCTAAATTAGTAATAATGATTTTCATACACTAAATTAAGAGTATTATAATAAATGAGACATCTGAGTCATGCTGGGAGCAATTATGGTCTCGGCAATTCTTCTAAAATGCAACATTTACTGCACCGTTCACGAACCTTTTGGCTGTTTTCATGCTGTCGTCAGCGGTGCTGATGTCGCTGGTCCTGTCATTCTCTCTCCGTCTCCACTCTGCACTCTCCGTGCTCCCCCTCTGTGTCAATAATCAATCAGCAGATTATTACGTGGTAAGATACAAGGCAAGGTTGTCATTTTCCTCATTTTTGTTCAATTTACAAGGGTTGTCACTGTGCAAAAACTGGTTAGTTAGTGTTAGTGTGGTTAGTGTATTTTTCCCATTCTATAAAGCTAGACCGTTTCCAATTAACTTGAAACACAGCAGCGAGCGACAGGATCACAGTGAGTCTTATATCACATTATGGAAGATTTTAATGCACTAGATTATCCAGAAACAGTCTAATAGCAATCTGTTTGTCGCAATATCAAAAATACGAGAAAAGTCATTTTCACTTTTTCTGATCCTGCATTATTCTGGGTAGCTATTTTAAACAGCAATTCAAAAACCATAACTAATACTCAGTTTGTAATAGGCAAGAAGTCAGGATGCTAAGTTTCACCCATACTAGTGTTAAACTCCAGGGGCCTCATTTATAAAAGAGTGTGTAGGATTCGTACTAAAAGTGTACGTGCGCTCAAAAGCCGAAATGGCAGGCGCACAAAAAAATCCGGATTTATAAAACCATGTGCACGCACATCTGCACGCAATGTTCGCTTTATAAATCACAGTCCAGCTGGAAGGTTGCGCACGTGAATTCGCCTCATATCCCGCCCTCGACACGCCCAATTCATACCATAAATGGTGAATGCAAAGTATTTGATGACTGTATTTGCATATACATGAGCCTGCTGAGCGCAGCGGCTTCCTGCAGTCTGTTTCTGCTGTGCGTCGGGATGAATGAGACGTGTCGAGCCGGTGTTCTGCCTAGGTGTCCTACCTCGACAGAAAATACTACCGTACGATCCCCGTTTCTTTTATCTCAGTTTCTTTTTTTTTTCAAAGGCTTTTTCATGCAAATAGACGATTTAACAGCAGGAAATCAGAATGTGAAGTCAGTAAACTCTCTGAGCATGCGCGGTGCCCTCTGTGTCACAGGAATTACTCTGGCGTTGTATGTGAAGTTACTGCTAAACCAACTATAGTGTACATTAAAAAAAAAGGTATTCGGTATACTAATGTAGCACATCGTAGAGCAAAGAATAAACACATTTTTCCTTGGTTTGGGTTGTTTTTAAGGGCGATGTTATGCAGTGATTGAATAAAAAAAATCCAATATTTTGAACAGGTGTTGTATCAAAGCATTCATCTGACAAAGTGGGAATCCATAATCAGTGAGCTACTCACAGACTGTCTTTCCAGCAGTTCCTGTTTGCGTTCCCAGTCAGCCAGCGAGCGGACGATCGTGTCCTGCGGCTCGGGGGTGGAGGAGAGCTCCCCCCGGCTGGGGGAGGGCAGGGCTGAGGAGCGGGGTGTCAGAGGCATCACCGTTTCCTCCAGGATTTTACGCTCCTGTTGTGACACGAACACGTCAGAAGCCAGAAACTGGGGCTTTAGTGAGATCAAGTACAGTTCAGGTAACATTTCTCAACCTCAAATCCTCAAACACATCTCCTAAACTCTCCAATATTTCAAAGTATCATCATTTTTTAACAACAATTCCAAAAGTAGCTTATAAAACCCATCACAGGTGCAACATGAGCCCTGCGGCATAAACACACCTCCTCATGATACTTCTTCTCCTCCTCCGCCACCTCCCTCTGCGCTTTCTCCCACTCCTCTTTCAGCTTCTCCTGCTCACGCTGGTACTTCTCCTGTTACCACGGCAACAGACACATGATATGTAGCACAGACTCTCAACAAAGGGAAAACTTAACAGATATTTTGGCAGCAAAACGGAGGTTAAGCAGAAATATCTGGCATCAAAACGACTTTGTGGAACTTTAAAAAAAAAAAAAAAAAAAAAAAAAAAAAGGCTTTTGACTTTTTTCTGAATCTGTTGATGATGGAAATCTGAGTGAATTCTGTAAGTAAAGTAAAGGAAATAACATAACAGGAAAGCAAATTTATCTCGCTCTTCAGATATGGTAATAAGTTTGTTAAAATCTGATATTAGCAAGCAGTTCAAGCAGTGCAGACGAAAGGCAAAAGCTAAGCATGCAGAGGCCGTTGAGCATGGGTTTCCTGCACAAGTGCCATTGTTAAATATGCCAGAAATTTGAAATAATCACAAAAAAAAAGGCAAAATCTTTTTTTTTTTTTGTAGATTTGTGCAGGAATCCCACATGAAGGCAAGATTTAAACATAAAAGGCTTAAAGAAGACATCAAAACAGATGACGGAGCAATACTGAACAATCAGAACAACCAGGGAGGCAGGTAATGAGGACACTGGTGCACCAAACATTCATCCATTTGAGCGCATCTCTTTGCAAATGGTCGAGCAACACCCACACAGGCATTATCTGTTTTCACAACTGTCTCAGGTTTCTGATGACTACGGCCAACCACGTCCTCTACACGTGTTAGACTTGAGATGCACCGTTAACTGGCTGAGGAGGGAGAGGGTGATCTGGGCAGCAGCAACAGCAGCAGCGTTGAGCAAACTCCTGGCTCCTGGAAGCGTGTGACATGAAGACAGCCATGGAGGAGAACTGAAACGCAGCTTCTTCCACAAAATGCACAAAAAACGCCATCTAGTGGTTCAAAGTGTGCACAGGGGGAGTTGGGGTGTGCCTTTGGAGGAGGATGCGCTCAAAACAAAACCAATATGGAGGGGTGTGCAAAGCTTTGGGAAAGCAGTGAAATGACTTTAACCTTTCCGTAAACAAGGCTGTGCAGCGGTGTCGCCTGGATTTATTGTGTAACAGACTTCAGACAAATCTGAGCTGAGTTTCTTTTAAAAGATGAGCCATTTTTCCAAAATTTGGGTTAAAACCAATCTTTAAACATATTTAGTATAGCAATATTTAGTTACAACTTGTGAAATGCTGTTACAAAACAGTTATAATCTTCATGCTTTTATCAGTTTTTTTCTACACTTAAATAACTTTTTTGCATAAACTTATTTCTCCTGCTTGGCTCCAAATATACACACAGTGGGACATAACATCTTGTTTATACCTCGACTCTTGTGAAGCTTCGTTAACGAGGATTAATGACTCCTGTCTGTCTGAGATGCTGCGTTCATCTAAAACAGCTCTGATCCAAATTCAGCTAAAAGAGATGGTCTTTGTCTGGTGCCTTGCTGAGGCAATCAAGGAAATATGAACATCCGGTGGTTTAATCCTGGTGGTTTAATCCTGTGAGGTTCTTGGTGCGTGTTCGTGTGCATGTTTGGAGACATAATAAAAATCATCTGATCATTGTAAATGTTGGTTTTGGGCAAATACAATCTCAGATGAACAACTTACCTAACAAAAGCGAAAGATCTATCTATCTATCTATTTATCTATCTATCTACACACACATACATATATATATACATATATATACAAATGGAGAAGTTTGTCCAGACTTCCCCATATATATATATATATATATATATATATATATATATATATATATATATATATATATATATATATATATATATATATATATATATATATATATATATATATATATATATATATGGGGAAGTCTGGAAAAACTTCTCAATTTTTTTGAATGAGAAGGTGTGTCCAAACAATTGGTCTGTACTATATATATGTATACACACAGTGCAACTGCCTTATTACCGTATTATCCGCACTATAAGGCGCATTTAAAAGCCTTCTATTTTTTTCAAAAGCTGACCATGCGCCTTATAATCCGGTGCGCCTTATATATGGATCAATATTGAGCCGCAACAGGTCTCGCAACCATAGACATATATACGTATTTTGAGCGACGAAAAACAATAAAATATATTTATTCTAATATGTAAAGATCACAATAATCTTCCAATTTATAACTAAAATATTAAAGAACTAACACAAATAAAATACACTTCAATTAAATACTTTTTTTTTTGTAATTTATTTTCCCAAGCCACTCAGAGCCGCAGTATAAGGATGAAAGAGCCGCATTGCCGACCCCTGGTCTAATGGATGCATAACATAACCCCAGCCTCTACTGTAGCGCCTAATAATGCGGTGCGCCTTATATATGGAAAAAAGTTTTAAAATAAGTCATTCATTGAAGGTGCGCCTTATAATGCGGAAAATACGGTACTACTACCACAGGATTTAAGAAGGTATGTTTCATCCAGATGTGGAAAAACATCAGCCTTTGATCATCAGAAAAAGAAAACAGAGATTTCTGGCAGCAGTCTGCTGGTCTGGGTCATTAATGTGATAAAGATATAAGCGAAGGTCTTAGAGAAGCAACTGCTGCTGCATCTCAATCTGGAGGGGCTTCTAAAAGCATTTCCAAATAATTTGACGTTTTACTTTATTATGAAAAGAAAGATTATTCACAAATGAAATGCCAGTTCCCAATCTTCCTCAAAAGAGGTGCCCCCGTCAACGCCAGACCATGCGATACTCAGAGAAATATTTCATATTCAGAAGCTCAAGGATGTGTGGAACAATGTCCCATGGACATCTGAGACCAAAGTGGAGCCGTTTGGCCGTCATACCCAGAGCTATATTTGTGGTTTCAATTTCAGCATTTCAGCAGAAACACCTCACTCCCACCATCAAGCATCGGGGTGGAAACGTGAGGATTTGGGGTTGTTTTGGAGCCACAGAACCAGGGACTAGGTCATGACGTTTCCCGTGGCGTCTACCCGAGAGTTGTATTGACAATGCAATGCCGTCTGCCTGACAGCTAAGGGTTGGCTGAAATAACGGGACAACGATCCAAAGCACACGAGCGAAAACTCATCAGAAGGGCTGAAAAGTAAACGAATTTGGGTTTTGGACGGGATTATTTAAAATCCAGACGTCAATCCAACTGAAATGTGACCTCGAGGGAGCTGTGCATAAGCAAATGACCCAACAATCTCAGTGAACTGAAGTAAACTAAAGCAATGTTATAAGCTAGAAAAATAGACCAAAGTTCCTCCACAACGGTCAGACAGACCAATAAAGTCAACAGAAACCTTTCTGCCACTGAATCATTGGGATACGGCATCACTTTTCTCTTGTCCTTGTTCTTAACTCACATTGGCAGAGTGAAAAAAAGTTAAATACTGTTTGTTTGAAGTTGTATTTTCCTAATCCTAAAACCCATCAGTGTTTTTATTATGTCTTTCCACACACGTGCACACACAGACCCAAACGGAATAGGATTTAAATATGGATCACTTTTGCATATTACTGTATTTTATATGTCAGGCCAGATAAGTGAGCAGGAACATTTTTAAGGCAGTGGTTCCCAACCTTTTTTCCTTGGAGCCCCCCCTACTTGTATCTAAGACAAGCCGGGCCCCCCGACCCGTACGTACTAGCATCAAAAGAGTAAAGTGATTCGTTACAAATCTTTAATTGTAAAAATGAACATTAATTATGTTTTTTTGATACATTTCTCTTTGGTTTACCCTGTTTTCTCACCCTCCTTTTGTGTCACCAATGTATAAAATATGCACAAAAAATAATTGCAAGGAGATAAAATAATTTCTGAAAAATGTCTTTTAATATGAGAGCTAAATTTTTTTAACATTTTTCCTTTAACAACCTGTGGGAGTAGTAGTATGATTAAATGTTGAATAATGATATAATAATACGTTTTTAAGTTTTTATCCTGATAAATAACTTGGTATTTTAAAATTACCAAAATATATTTCTATGTGGGTTTATACAGACTTGGATTACTGTACTCCATTAGGTGTGTTATTGTGATTTTTTTATTTATTTAACATGTGCAAATACAATTTTTGCAACTGCATATCCTCAAAGAAGTTTCACGCCCCCCCAGAGATCTCTGGCGCCCCCCCAGGGGGGGCCCGGACCCCAGGTTGGGAGACACTGTTTTAAGGTATGTAGTGAAAAGTCGTGCTGCTGGTGCTTCGCTTCGTCCACTGAGCTCCATACCAAACTGAATTCTTAACCCTGCAGACTCATGCGCCATGCTTTCCCCTCCGAGGTAAACTGAGTACCTGCAGCATGCGCTCCTGCTCTTGCTGCCACCTTTCCTGACGCTTTCGCTCCTCGTCCGGGTCCCAAGACCAGCGGTCTCCCCGCCTGGCCTGGGGCAACACCGGGACTGACACCTAATAAACCATAACACAACACACACACGCACGCACGCACACATTAACATGCACAAATACGCACCAACATTCATGCACACGGTTCACATCCACCCACGGCCCAGTCACACACGGTTGGACACCAATGTGCACACGCATCCACCACAAAAGAGGAGAGGAAAAGGGAGGAGACAGAAAATATTTGGTCTACCACAACAGCACTATTCCAATGCTAGCCAAAGGACTCCTACTTAGGAGAGAAAAGACAGAGAAGGAGAGAGAGATGAGCATAAATGGAAAAAAAACAAGCAGTTTCAGCCACTGACTACAGCATCCTCATCTGACATGCTACATCAACAGCTGTATGTGTCCTGCAGTAATCAGCTATGCGTTACACTCTAAAATATTCAGACTGACCTAAAAAACAATATTTAAATCACAGAAAAATGTATGACCTTCGTTTATAAATCACACCAAAGGATTGTGGGATTATTAAGTACCAGCTACTTATGAGTTTTGCGAGTTTAATATATAAAGATTGCAGGAATGAACATAGGAGCTGAAAGAGTTCCATGCAAATGTGTGTATATTATGTCATTTGTCCGTTTTAAACCTTTTAATTTCACAGAGTGGAACCGAACTACTGGTATCCACTGAAGCGTACTGTTGCCCGGAGAGTTCAACGCACTGCAGCAGAAGAAAAAACAACTTCATGAAGAGATGAAAAACTGTCAATTTTGCATCCACAAAAGCTCCTCCACTGCCATCTGTGCAACTTGCAAGGTGTTTCCCTTCTGCTGTGTGTTATATAATATATATATATATATATATATATATATATATATATATATATGATAGTGCAACGAGGTGACTATATTTTACTGTACATGTTTTCTGAAAGTGCAGTGTTGATCTCTCTTGATGTAGCAGTGCGGGGGATGATGAGCCAGATGGGAAGCAGTGAAAGAGCCGTTTGGTCAAAGATGTTACTCACGTTTCCATGACGATCCTTTTCTGCATCTTCTGTAGAGGAGGAAAATATTAATGAAAGGGGGGAAAAAGACAACAAACATTTTGAATGCACATGATCAAACTAAATGCGTTTTAAAGACACATTTAGATGGATGGTAATACACCACGTGCGTGTCTGACAACCTACAAAGTAAAAGAAAAAAAACAACAATGAAATGAAATTTAAAAAAGAAAGGGGGGGTAATAGTTAGAGGAATCCACCAAGAGCAAGCGTTTGTCTGTATTAAAACATGAGCAAATAAACAGATACAGTAAATCAATTAGTCCTATTTTCTTGGCCCACAGCTTTGTTTGGAAGGATTTGGGTATTTTGACGTTTACCAAGGATACCAAGCAGGAATGATCACAATGTTAAGGTAGCTCTAATGGAGGCCAGATGTTGCAACTTTTGGTGGAAAATGGCATGAAAAACAGGAATGTGAAGCACAGAGACTTATCCAAGCACATGACTAAATCTGTCTGTATCTCTCATTTGAATATAATTCTTAATCATTCTTGCACCAGTTTCTCAATACCAATCTGTGCATTCAAAATTGCATGATGATAAAATAAAAATGACATCAACTTAATGACAATTACAGCCAGAACAACTTTGCACTCGTGTGCACAGTTGCAGCAGAAATGAGAAACACTGAGAAAGCACATTAGAACCAAAGAGAAAACGTCACTCATCATTCACAAAATGATGGGAGACACGGGTTAAAAAGAGGATGGGACTGAAAGGCTGTGGTGTAGCCTTTGGAGAAACATCAAGGAAACCCTGTGTGCCAGGGGCGGACACATGGTCTTCTTGAATGCAGAGGTTTACCTGGTGGAGCGAAGAACTCCGTGCGTAATTTAGGCTTGCTGGCTGCCTGCGGAGAACTGACACTGATTTCAAAATCTATAGTGGAATGAAAAAGAATATGTGGATGGAAGGAAACAGGGAATGTGGGAAAGAAAGGAAGAAGGGAAGGGAACGATGAGGGATAGGACAGATGTCAAAACCAGGGGCTGCAATGGTCACCCTGCCGAAGCTCGCTCGCTATTTCATCTGCGAGTATTCAAAGACAGACAACTATATAAAAAAAGTCTTTAGAGAGGCTGAATCCGGATTTGATAAAATGTTAATATGCTTCCTATGTGAGACGAGGTGCTGGGGCGGAAAATAAAGTAATGCTGGTGTGTGGTTTTTGTTCAAGTAAATATTTCTGTCACTTTCGGAGATATGAAATGTGATTTTATCATTTGTTCAGTCCTTCTCTACATGTGTCAAAACAGTCTCAGCATGATTAAGAGTCTTAAGTGCAGGAACAGTGGTGTTGGGAAAAACAGGCACCAAAAGAAATATGCTCATCAAACTCAGAAAACAAGGACATGTGTGGAAAAGAAGCTGCTGGCACATTGTTGAGATAATAAGAAGTATTCACCCGTTTCCTCTGGAGGATGACATCCAGATGATAGCGGTGCATTTGATGTCGGCGCCATCTCCGCTTTCTGTGACGGTTCCTTAGAACATGAAATGCTGCCCTGAAGAGAGATCTAACATTACACAGTCCATTGACTCCTCAGCTGATTTTAATGTGCAATAATGGCAAATTATTTTCTATTTATCATTTTTATTGGCAGTCTTACCGTGGAGGGTGGTGGCTGATTTTGCTGTGTGTTTTCACTGGAAGGTTCAGTGCTCTCTTGCTCTTGTTTGGCTTCTGAAAGAACACACACTTTTAAAATCTGGCTTTTTCCCCTCTTAAGCATTGTGTCAATTTCAGATTTTATTCTATGATTAATTTTCTAACTGCACTTTCTGCATCTTGATTTAAATGCTGTATACAGGACTGTCTCAGAAAATTAGAATATTGTGATTTTCTGTAATGCAATTACAAAAACAAAAATGTCATACATTCTGGATTCATTATAAATCAACTGAAATATTGCAAGCCTTTTATTATTTTAATATTGCTGATCATGGCTTACAGCTTAAGGAAACTCAAATATCCTATCTCAAAAAAATAGAATATTCTGGGACTTTTAATCTTAACATGTAAGCCATAATCAGCAATATTACAAAAATAAAATAACAAAAGGCTTGCAATATTTCAGTTGATTTGTAATGAATCCAGAATGTATGATATTATTGTTTTTTTTTTTAATTGCATTAACAAAAATAAAGAACTTTATCACAATATTCTAATTTTCCGAGACAGTCCTGTAAATAAAGTTTGACTGATAATGTTCTATACTTTGTCAAGATTTTCCATACAATTTACAGGCCAATGAGTGCAAAAACACTGTCTACTATAAAAACAACCACAAGATGTCAGCATAGCTGTGGGCTGCTCAGACCTGCAGGTGGCGCTTGTTGAACCACAGCAACTAACTTCTCTTCTTTTGGAGCAGCATCCGCCACGCCTGCAGTTTTCCCAAAGGTTTCTTCCTGCTTTTGCAACTCCTGCAAGCATCATACATGCATCTCTATGTGAATAACGAGCTAAAATCAGCAGACCTACAATGCTGTGTTGCACAAAAGGAATGTGTAAAATATCAGATTTCCTACTTGAAGAGTCAAATCCAAATCATTATGGGCCGTGATTCATAAAACAAGCCGTATTTCAATTAAAATTAGATGGCAGTTGCAATGCACTTACAAAAACAGAGCCTCCTAGATCCACATTAAATAATTTAGGGATTTCTGCAGCACTCTTTAAAAGAGATTCCAAGCACTCTGCATCAAAGCAGGTCCAGTTTCCAGCAATATTTAACTGGTGCAAATCAGTGCTAATAAACCTACACCAGAGCCATTAAAACACACTTTTCACCACCGCTGTGACATTTACATACTTTTATGTGATAACTGATAAACTGTGATTTACTATTTAATTGTCTGTTTAATGCTATTTCACAGAAGTGGTATCAGCATACTAATTATTGAATTAGTGACACAACCCTACATAAAAATGATGGCCATTTATAGGAAATACATATTAGATTCCTCAGAAAAAGTGTGCCCGTTAGTCTCTCTAAACCAAATCTGGTAATCCCACAGAAAGACAACACTAAAATGATGTCATTAAAATGGTCTAAACTTTAACAGTGAGTCAACTTCATCAAATTCTGGAAACATGATATTTCTGTTAGTTTCACCAGCTGTCACGATTATCTCAAATTACTGCAATTAGACCATTTTTGTGAGAGGCTTCTTTTCCACTCAATATGGCTGTTTAATGTGGTTTAACCGTCTGATCTTTACACTGTATAAAAGATTTAAAAAAAACAAACACTGGGTTTGTATGTATATATTTAAACAGGACTGTCTCAGAAAATTGGAATATTGTGATTTTCTGTAATGCAATTACAAAAATGTCATACATTCTGGATTCATTACAAATCAACTGAAATATTGCAAGCCTTTTATTATTTTAATATTGCTGATCATGGCTTACAGCTTAAGAAAACTCAAATATCCTATCTAAAAAAAATAGAATATTCTGGGAATCTTAATCTTAAACTGTAAGCCATAATCAGCAATATTAAAATAATAAAAGGCTTGCAATACTTCAGTTGATTTGTAATGAATCCAGAATGTATAACATTTTTTTTTTTTTTTTTTTTTTTTTTTTTTTTTTTTTTTTAAATTGCATTACAGAAAATAAAGAACTTTATCACAATATTCTAATTTTCTGAGACAGTCCTGTATGTGTATGCGTATATATGCGTGTATATATATGTTTATATTTTAAATATAGTAACAATGCACATATATATGCCTTAGTTTTTTACCAGCATGGTATTAACCATTAACATGTGTGCAGACAAGGTAAAAAAAAAAAAAAAGAAGAAAAAAATAAATAAATAAAAGATAAAAAAAAGGAAGAAAAAATGTTAATGCTGACCGCTGGAAGAGAAGTGGGCCGGCTGGGTGGCGGGCTTGAACGCTCAGCATCCTCTTGGACCGTCTCCTCAGGGGATGCCTCTGCGCTGGCTTGCGTCTCCTCGGCTGCCGTTGACGCCGGACTTCCTGGGTCGTTGGAGGCCTGTGGGCTGCGAGGAGGCGAGGCTGCCGGCGAGGCTGCCGGCGAGGCTGCCGGCGAGGCTGCCGGCGAGGCTGCCGGCGAGGCTGCCGGCGAGGCTGCCGGCGAGGCTGCCGGCGAGGCTGCCGGCGAGGCTGCGGCCGGCGAGGGAGCCGACGAGGGAGCCGGCGAGGGAGCCGACGCGGCTGCCAGCAAGGGAGCCGGCGAGGGAGCCGGCGAGGGAGCCGACGAGGGAGCCTCCACGGTGGCGTTTGGGGATTTAGAAGGAGACGCCTGGAATTGAGGAGGGGATTCCCTTCCTGGATTCTCCAGCTTCGTGGGAATGGTGCCATTTCCAATGTCGCCGTTTACTCGGACCAAACCATCAGCCTAAAGTACAATGGTAACAAAAAAAAGTGTTTGTGGTGACTCTGCAGACAACTCACTCACTACAGGGTTATTTATCTTTATGGGTGTGTGATATGAGCCCAAAATCACATAATCTTGCATTTGGTGATACAACCATTAAAATTGGCATGAGCAGTCTCCATGGGTCACTTGACTGGGACAATGTTCTTGTCAAGTGACCCATGGAGACTGCTCATGCCAATGTTCATGCCTATATCACCAACCAAACAATTACATCACTTAATTGATCGACCAAAGTGGCGGCCATCTTGAAAAATGGCTGCCAAGTTGAAATTTCAAGTGGCCCGGACAATTTTCTTGTCAAGTGACCCATGGAGACTGCTCATGCCAATTTTCATGCTTATATCACCAAATGCACGATTCTGCCTAAAATCCACTCTTAGCCGCTCCACTATATTGCATTATTAATGTTTTACACCATCCAAAAGACAAATCCAGCAGTTCCACATTTCTAGGCAGGTAATAAAAAGCTTTGCTTCAAGAAAATGTCTTTTTAGCCTTGTGGCTAGACTAATATTTTAGTTTAAAGTATCAAAATCAAAAGAGATATTTTTGGTTTATATAAGACAATTTGACTAGATTTAGGAATATTCAATTCCAGCTAGAATCAGGTGAAATGTACGACGGAGTATTAGGGCCAAACAAAAAAACAAAAAAAGGAAATTACGAGAATAAAGTCATAATGTAATGAGAATAAAGTCGTAAAATTATGAGAATAAAGTCATAATATTACGAGAATAAAGTCGTAATATTACGAGAATAAAGTTGTAATATATTATAAATATATAAATATAACTTCACAAAATGCTCAATATTCTTCATTTTAACACAGGGAGAAGACTGCTCTTCCTGTTAGAGTTCTCATAAATTACCACTTTATTTTCATAATATTATGACTTTATTCTCATAAATTACCACTTTATTCATTACGACTTTATTCTCGTAATGTCACAACTATATTCTCGGAATTTTACGACTTTATTCTCGGAATTTTACGACTTTATTCTCGGAATTTTACGACTTTATTCTCATAATATTACGACTTTATTCTCATAATATTACAACTTTATTCTATTACGACTTTATTCTCGTAATGTTACGACTTTATTCTCGTAATTTTACGACTTTATTCTCGTAATATTACGACTTTATTCTCACAACATTACGACTTTATTCTCGTAATTTTACGACTTTATTCTCATTATATTATGACTTTATTCTCGTAATTTCCAATTTTTTTTGTCTTAGTTTGGCCCTAATACTCCGTCGTAGAAATGAGCCTAAAATCATAAAAATAAGGAAAATAAGTTGAACCAAACCAAAGCAACTGATGGTAAATTTAAAAAAGATGCCTGGAAACCCAGCGCTTTTATCTCTCTTCCCTGTTAGATATTCAACTCACAAGACTCTCTGACAAAGAGGCACTAAGACATGTGCGGGGAGCTCTCAGTGAGTGGTAACTTAAGACACACTGGTGGAGCCGCCTCCACCTTCTCATCCCTCTCCTCGCTGCCTGTGTGGGCTCTCTTTGTCCTCTAGGAGCCCACTTCACATTGAGAGGGTCCTACTTGTCAACATCTTAAGTCAATAGGGAACAGAGGGCTGCATTCAAGCCCCGGCTCCTCTCGGACTCCGGACAAGAAATTCCAGAAAAAGCGCTCTGCTCCATTTGGTCTCATAATAACCTGCCCCTCCCTTTTCGCCACATCAGAACACAAAGTCTCATAATGAGTTTGGTAATATTTTCCAGGGAAATGAATCCCGTTGAGGGCACTTTGAGCTAAATTGAGACATTACATGTTTCTTGATGGAGGGGCAAAGCTTGTGTTTTTCTATGCATCAGTGGCTCATCACCATGGCAGCTCTGTGGCATTTTAATGTAAATGCCAAGAGAGCTGCAGGGGAACTCAGCCACCACAACTAACCAACACCGGGGAGGAACCGCAAGAAAAGTGGTTTTGCGGCTCGGCTACGGTTAAAATAATCAAATCCTGAGTCCCACATGACTTTGGGTTTCCGCTAGAAAAATGCTGGTGGCTTCTAGGGCTGGGGATCGATTCAAATGTCAAGAATCGATTCGATTCCGATTCTTAAGATTCCGAATCGATTATCAAGATTTGATTCGATCCTATTTGATTCGATTCCGATATTAATTTGGGTTAGTGTTATTAAAATAGTTTTTTGAGCTGTTGCATGAATTACTGTATATGACTGTAGTTATGCAAAATATTACTACTAGTATTATATTGAGATTAAACAGCAAGTATTGCAGCTAATGATGCTGTAAGGACCAATCAGCTCCCAGAATGCTGATAGAACTGCTTTCAGAAACATCATGTGGGTCAGAATTACCAAACAGATCCAGGGCAGGAAACCGAGACGGATGAAATCGGTTTTATTTTTTCCCACATTCCGTTTTTATTTGTTCCATTTTCGGTCTATTTTGGTTTTTAATTTTTGAGCATTTGGTTTTTAGCATTTTTTGCAAATGTAACCCCAAGACAGTATATAAAGTAATGAAATATAGACAATTTATGCAATTATAACCTAACACTTTAATGTTTTCATACCTTTAAACATATTTAAAGGCAAAAACATGGCACCAGTTATTCTCGTGTCCAACAAAACATTCCTTTTTTGAGGATAAACAAAAAAATAACCAAAAGTTGTAATGTAATGATGAAAAAAAAAAATCGATTTTTAGGAATTAATATGAGAATCGATTTAGAATTGGGAAATGGATTTTTTCAACACAGGCCTAGTGGCTTCAGTCCTGTTAGTTGCACTCTGACCTGTATCTGCTCAGTCAGTCTCACCTTGTTGTTCCATGTTTCCGCGGCTGCAGCCCGGGTCTGGACGTAAGGCTTGGGCATTAATAAAGGCACGGGTTTGGGCGACAGGGCTCGGGTCGACGGCGGTTCAGACGAGCGAGAGCGAATCTGGGGCCGCTGGTGCGAGTCTTTGGGAAACTCTTCGATCCGTGCCTCCAACGTGGATGTGAACTTGGGAGTGGGGACGGACTGCTGTCGCAGGTACTTCATGGGCCCGTTAGGGTCCATGTCAAAGGGGTCTGGAGTCGTGGGGGAGGATGCCAGGGAGACGGAGAAGGGCGAGGTGGAGAAAGCGGGATCGGCAGAGACGCTCCGGTCCAGGAGCTTTGGCAGCTGCAACCGCTCCAGGACCGACTCGCTGATGGCGAAGCGCTGGGCGTAACCCTGGAGAAGGGCAGATGCTTCCTCCGGAGTCCTGGCTTTCCGGTACGCCAGCCGTAGATCGTCCTCACGGCGCTCCCTCATGAAAATAAAGAGAAAAAACACATAGGAGGTAAAGTTGCTGATACGAAAGTCAACTGGGATAAAGATAAAGATAAAGATAAAAGCATCTTTTTTGTTTTTCTTTCAAACACAAACTAATTTTACTCATTAATCCACATCTCACATGTGCATCCTCTTGTTCTTCCTGTTTTTTGGTGATACCTATTTTAAGCGAACACCTGGAGGTGTTTTTTGTCACCTCTGTGCCTGCTGACAGGAGATCATTTTTTATTTCTAACAATAACCCAGTTTTTCACTAGTATTTCTCTGCACCTGCAACTTTTGCTTTTTGGTCAAAAACTAAACTTCCTATGTGCTAAAGCAGGAAGGACCTAATTTCTTTGAAATTCCTGAAGACTTTTCACTTCTTGTTCAAAGTGATTCAAAACCCTTCAGAAGTGTCTGCAGAGGAATCTCCGACCAATTCAGCCGAACGATCAAACACACAAACAAACTGAGTTCAGTGCAGCGTGGAGGAAAAAACTAAACCAGCACTCTGCAAACGCATGACACAACACAGGAGAGCCAGCTCCTCAGGTGAAGACTCAGCTGATCATATTCATACACTTTAATTTAGAAAAAAGAGGTAAAACTTTTGTCATGCCTGGTGTTTTGATCGGCTGCCGCAACCGTTGCAGTCTAACGGGGATGGAAACAAAAAACATGCAGAGGTGTCAAGTAACGAAGTACAAATACTTCGTTACCTTACTTAAGTAGAAATTTTGGTTATCTATACTTCACTGGAGTAATTATTTTTCAAACGACTTTTTACTTTTACTCCTTACATTTTCACGCAATTATCTGTACTTTTTACTCCTTACATTTTAAAAACAGCCTCGTTACTCTATTTCATTTCGGCCTTTAAAAAAAAAAACTATCCAGTTAAATTGCTCCATCCGGATAGAGTGAATTTGATTGTGGTTGTTTCAGATGTTCTTGTCCAGTTTTGTTCTTACATTTAGATGCAACTTACTTGTCTTCCACTATCTCTCGGTAGGTTTTGATGCTTTTTCTCCGGTGAGAAGTACCACCGTGTGACATCAACTGCTCCATCATTTTTCTCTCCTCCTCCTTTTTAATCAGATCCTGTGAAATGCTCCTCCTCCGATTTTTCCACTTGGCCAGGTCCTGAGACGCGTAAAAAAGAAATGCATGAAATAAAAGGCTCAGCGGTTACCGGTACACATCAGTGTTGTGCTCATGAAAAGCTGATTCTAGATGTTAAATTGGGGGAAAACAAAGTATCTTTTTCTTCAACAGCACTCAGGAACAAATGTGGCGAGAGAAAGACAGAAAAACCTCACATCTGACACACTTACGTCCTGCCAGTGATTCTCCTCCTCCTTCATCTTGTTGTACTGGTTGTGCATCAGCTCATGGCGGACCTGACTGTGCGGCTGCAAGAGCGTGTCTTCGTCACCACGCATGTCAATCATACTCACACTCCTGACAATGAAGATGACAGACATTAAAAATAAAAGCAAGGCCAACATCATTCCAGTTTATGTTTATGACTTATTCTGCAAGTCTTTTATATTCACCAAGCTTTGTAGAACAACAAAATCATTTTCCATCATTGCAGTCAACTAAAGTTTACAACTTTCCTTTAATGACTGGAGATCTACTGCAGAAACAGAGATTCTGAACTTATTAAAAACACAAAACCCCCATTAAGTCTCAGTAGAAATGTAAAAGAAACTCAAAAACCCAGAAGCATTTTTATACATCCAAACTTTCCTTCATCAAGAAAATAAAATCTTCTAAGAAATCGTCTCTAAGATTATAGTCTTGACCATCTATATGATGCATCACAGCACATTCAAACATGTGGTTTCATCAGAAAACAAACAGAACATAGAAATATTAACAGATGAAACGTTTGAAAATAAGTTCAGGCGCGGGGGGCTGCGACTGCAAAGCATTTAAGTTCAATTCCGTTGTGAGTACATGTTATACAACAACCAGTACAATATTCATGAAGCACTTGTTTTTTAGTCAGGAATGCTACAACAACATCAATTTTAGGGTAATCCTAAAAATGTGCAGCTTTATTTGCTCAAAGCTTAAAGCTTAAAAAATTCTCCTAAATAAAACTCAGACCAAAAAAAACTGTCCTGCTTACAGAGGAAAGCATGAACAGAAATACTTCTGAATCTGATCACTGGGTGGATAACCTTCCTCTCAAAGCATAATGACTACAGTTTACCTGTTTGTGCGTCAAAAGCTCGAAACAAACTTAAATCACGGCCAGGTTCTCTCTGGTGTCTTGAAAAATGCCCTTTTTGCATCCACTTTTAGCTACAAAGATTACTATGATGAGTTTTTCCATTTGCTTTGACTGATAAAGGAATGGGGTATTGGCAAGGTGGTTGTATAACACGATACATGCAGCAGGCAGAAGCACAAAGATGAGGTAAGTCCTGCCCACAACCACCACTGCAGGCACTCAGAGTAAATCTGAGACAAATGGATTCCTGCACAGGCAAAGACAACGATCAACCTTTTCACACTCAAGAGTAAAGTCCAGGGACGGATTTGCACCGTACAAGGATTTAGTTCGGACATTAAAACTTAAAACTCCAACTCATGGGATGCAAGTTGGCAACTCTTCCCAGATGTTAAACACTTATATATTCCAAGCAACGAATAGAGAGCGAGTGGGAAAGACAAAACTTTTTCCAAGAGCTCACACCAGATAATTTGTAACAAATGGAGTTTTATATCAGCCCTGAGTGGCTGTATTTTTCCACTTATATATTCATTAAAGCAAATGACACCCAATAAATTAAATGAAGAAAACAAGAGGGTACACTCCAGTCTGAAGTGTGGTTTTATGGCTGAATTACACCCCAAAAGGTTACAATTTCACAATCCCAGTTTTCCCTCAGGGTTATTAGATCTTGTTTTATTTTTACCCAGATAATAGTTCACTTCCGCAGAAATACCTTATCCTTGGAGTAGGGCTGGGCGGTATGGACTAAAAAATGTATCATGATAATTTCTGGCATTTATCCCGATAACGATAAAAATGACGATTAAAAAAATACCAATTCAACTCCACCTTTGTAACTATAAATCTATCTCGCTCTCAGATCCACCATGTTTGTTACACAAAAACGTCATCAACAGGATTTTATCCTGTTTTTTTTCTCTTTCTTTCTTTCTTTCTTTCTTTCTTTCTTTCTTTCTTTCTTTCTTTCTTTCTTTCTTTCTTTCTTTCTTTCTTTCTTTCTTTCTTTCTTTCTTTCTTTCTTTCTTTCTTTCTTTCTTTCTTTCTTTCTTTCTTTCTTTCTTTCTTTCTTTCCATCCTTCTGATTTAACGCAGAACCATAAATCAGCTTTACACAAAAACGTCATCAAGGGGAATTTATCGTTTTTACTGCGAGATGTCAAATTCTTACCGTGGGGAATGTTTTTGACGGTATATCGTGAACGGTAAAATATCGCCCATTCCTACCTTGGAGTAATTCTAAACACAACAGGGTTGTCAGTGTGCAAAACTAAGCAACACATTATTTTCACTTTGGTCTGGTGTTAAACAGAATTCAACCTGCCATCACTTTTTTAGAAGGACTGTGTAACATTTGACTGAGTGTATGATGTGAGAAGGTAAATGAAGAAATCTCTGATGTATCCATCCATATTTTATACCTGCTTCATACTTAAATCAAACCTGACACCAAAGAGAACATCATAAGCAGCCAGTTTCCTGTTGCGTGCATTTTCTGGACTTTTACTACCGTTTGAAGAACACTTGAAGAACACAACATGAAAATATGGTACAGTTTACAGCAGGAGCGTGAATAAAAACAGCTTTTTCACGTTTCACGAAGAAACCCAAACCTAGGGATGGATGGATGACTGAATAACAGCAACTGTGCTGGCTTTGTTTTGTGGCGCTAAGCGAAGCTGGCGATGCTGCTGAGCATTTGAGAGAAAGGATAACTTACTGTGGATCATCTGACACACTGCCTGTGTGGCTGAATATACAGGAGGCAGAGAGGACGGAGAGAAAACACAATAATAAATGAACACCACACTCTGACAGAAGAAACTCGTCATCCCATCATGCAAATATCTAAATACTGTAACAGAAATACCTCAGAGTGAGATGGGAATATCTGATGTCATGATCACAGCTGACAGTTTGGGAAAAATTTAACTCCAGAAATAAATCTTTTTTTGTGAAGTATGCCGATGGTTTTTGTTTATATAAACAGCTGTTCTTGACAAGTTCTTTGACAGATGATGTATCTCAGCCAGCCACAAGGGGGCAGTCTTATCCAAAAATCAGCTAACTTCAATGCAAAGCACAGCTTGCAAAAAAAAGAAAAGAAAAAAAAGCGTTTGGCCTTACATTGCAACTAAAAGAAGAACATAGTTAACCAAATGAAAGTACATAAAACATGCATCTTTGATTAGTGCAAGAAGAGCATCAAAGATATAGTAAACTCATATGGCGACCACTTTTAAGTTTGACTTTAACCACAAAGGTCTCCTCACAGCTTTTCTTCCCTCCCCCTCTGTAATCTTGGACGGGTGTGAAAGAAAGTGTGGCCTGAGGTTTCTGTCCCACAAGAGAAGAAAGCACACTACACCAAGAGAAGACTTCATATCAAAAACATCTAATTTTCTACGAATGTCTGTTTACCACATGGTAAGCTGCAGTAAAACATTTATATAACATATGGTTTTGATATGAAGAGATATGCCTGAGAAACACTTGAAATCTAATGTTATTTCAGTATTTCACTGGGCCAAAACCAGGTCACATCCAGTTCAGCTTCCACTGGAGTGATGCTTTAGTGGAGTCTCTTAAAGAAATAAAATGCAACGTTCTCAAATGCTTTTTACATTTTTTACATCAGCAGAAGAAAGCAAGGAAACGCAAATATGATCTAAACCATTTCCAAAGCATTGTGCGTTCAACATGCAGTATTTTAAGATGGATCTCATAATTAGCATCTATGTTGTAAATGACTGATGGACTGATGTGAAAAAGAAAGTACACCCTCTTTAGATGCTACAGATTTATATAGCTGATTAAAAAAAGATCTGGTCATTACCCGTTCTTAGGAATGAAAAACACCTTGTGTATATTACACAGTAACATTATTTATCAAAAGCAAAAGGACAAAAATGCAAAAGCAGTGAGTGAAAAGCTGCTATTAATCTACATATTTTCTGTCCACCATGACGTTGTTTAGTTTCGTGGGCATTTGTTCATGCAACACCCCCCAGCCACTCTGTAGTGCATTTAGTCAAAGTTGTTGTGTTGCATGGCTCCGTTTCCTCCAAGCTTTAGCTGTCCCACATACGGCCTCACACTTGACTCCAGAATACTTTGGTATACAGAGTTTGTGGTCCACTCGAGGACTAAAATCCCAAATTATCTTTACTGCACCACCATCCTGGACAGCTCTTTTACGATTTTTGTGTGTTTGGTTTTCAGCAAAATACAGGGCTCTGCATCTCTGCTCTTGCTCACGCAATCTTTCTCACTATAGAAAGATGGATTCAAATTCATTTGGACTATCAAAAGTGACCAGCAACAGCAATTGTTTCCTCCCTGAACTTAACTAGCAGAGGCTGACTGTTTCTTTTTTTTTTTCTTCTCCTTTAGATGATATTGCTAGAGGATATTCTAATAAAGCCAACTTTTACACCAGATACGCCTCTTTTTTTCTAATTTTTCCCCTTTGGAGAAGTCAGAGTGGGTCAAACACTACACTGATTAAATATTAAAGGTTTAAGAAAGAATAATAACTTATTTGACAATTTTCACCCGTTTCAAGTAAACTCTCACCCGAAACAAGTAGAAAAATCTGCCAGTGGGACCACATCTATCTTCTCATTACAAGCAAAAAAATCTTGTTCCACTGGCAGATTTTTCCACCCACTCCAAGTGAAAATCCACCTAAAACAAGTGAAAATTGTTGTTTTGATTTTTTTTTTTTTTTTTTTGTGAGCACTAAGAATTTACAGGATGCATGGTACATGTCAGAAAAACAAGATTAAACTCACAAATTCAGTTCATTGAACATACAAAACTGAACTAACTAAATATTCTACAGTACACCTCCTGATAGTTTGCATCGACTGTTTCTTACTCTCAATCAAACGAAGCAGCCACGGAGCAACACACTGCTTTTGCATTTTGGTTTCAAACCTCCAATAGGAAGATGGGTGTATTTTGTTTTTCAGGCGAGTGCACACTTCATCCGAACAGAAGAAGTGCAGACTCAGCTCAAGGACACATGCTGACAGAATATTCAGTCGTCCTCCAAAACAGAAGATTCCTGACTTTAGAGATGAATAATCAAGTTCAAGCTCAAAGTAACTTTTATTAAGTGTGCTACAACTGCAGGACAGAGCTCACGTTGCTGGAGGACCGCCGTCCAGCCGGGGTTTCTCCTGTTTACGGTCATGTCTTTCGCTCAGTGCTCTTCCCTTCTTCCCGCCTGTATCAGTGGCTTCTGTTGAAGAGGTTGCCATGGCGCTAGCTGCAGGAAGGAAGTCGGAGGGAGTCGGAGTGCTTTTGGGTGAGGTCAGGATTTGACGGGCCTCTTTATCAGAGCCTTGTGCACCTGCAACTCCCGCATCCTCTCGCTCCACTGCAGTTGGATGTTTCCCAACTGTGTCGACAGCGAACGCTGCTTGAGTCACCGGCTGGTGGGAGAGTTCTTCTGAGCGAGAACGAGCTGGAGAACTGCAGAAAGCAGAGCAAACTAAGCCGTTTTCCTGCCTGATTATCACTCTATAAAAATCAGACAGCTTCCCTCTGGAGGAGCCTGAGTGTGGAGGGTCTTGAGGAAGTAAATCTAAGGAAACATTGCATACTAACAGATCTTTTTCAGAGCTGTCGGGGCATGCAAACAAATTGGGGTCACAAAGTCAATCTGAAAGCCACTGTACGCTCTCTTCTTTGCCACCCGTGATGGACAGCTACATTAGGGGAGGCTTTTTATTGGACTGTAAACATCCAGAATGCTCAGTAGGGAGGCAGAGACTGGCCAGGCAGCGGTCCAGCCTGGTCAGGGTCAGGGGAGGAAGCAGACTTAATTTCCTTACATCCTGAGGGTGGGTCACATGTTCGTGCTCTCTGAGTGTGTTTTGATTGTGTGTGGACACAGAACTGTGTTCATGGGTCTGTACTGAAAAGTGTGCACATGTTTTCTCCAGGACTTTGAAGGTAGTTCTCAAGGAAATCTCAAGTTTAATACAAAGTACAATTACCAGGTTGAAGGTTTTTGATTTGCTTGGAATTTGCTTGTTACATTTCTGTAAATGTATTTTATCATTTCAAAGTAAGTCTTCAAATATTTTATATGAAGCTGAATCTCTGATTGATTTCATCAATACCAATTAAGTGCAACATTTCATGGAGAACAGCTAATAAACACCAGCATATAGCAAAAGTTATTTCTTGTTGTTGAGCATTTCAATTAAAAGGATGAGTATGTCACAAGAACAAAAGCTCTTATTAAAACGATACAATGTACAGGACTGTCTCAGAAAATTAGAATATTGTGATAAAGTTCTTTATTTTCTGTAATGCAATTAAAAAAACAAAAATGTCATACATTCGGGATTCATTACAAATCAACTGAAATATTGCGAGCCTTTTATTATTTTAATATTGCTGATTATGGCTTACAGTTTAAGATTAAGATTCCCAGAATTCCCAGGCTGTAAGCCATGATCAGCAATATTAAAATAATAAAAGGTTTGCAATATTTCAGTTGATTTGTAATGAATCCAGAATGTATGACATTTTTGCATTACAGAAAAAATAAAGGACTTTATCACAATATTCTAATTTTCTGAGACAGTCCTGTACTGTTATAACGTGCCTTTAATCAACACAAAACAGTTTAGAAAAAAAAATGCAACCAGTAAGATCCTTTTTTTCTGAGTACAGATGCAGACAAGTCAGACTTCCTCAGGATTCTTTTCACGTTCGAGAAAAATGCTGACGGCATAACATCTGAGCCAAAAAAATAATAACATAAAATTGGAAAGTGGGGGTGTGACACACCAACAACACAAAGTGAAGAAAACACCAACATTTCTTGGAAACAACACCGGATAAGCCTGAATTGGGAAATAACACGAGTGCTTGTAGACAATCTTCAAGAAAGAAATACAGCCAAACTGTGCGGACTATAAAATATGCTCATAATGCTCACCTAGCTGCACTTGAGACCACATATATAATCTGTGGCCTCCTGGGAACAGATCTGGTCCCATTCAGGAGAAACTTCCACACGTTCACAACTGTAAGTCCCAACCACGTTTGAGTTAGCACACAGCCTCTTGCTAACGTATTGTTTTGTTGGAGAAAAGGGACAGTGGAAATTCTGATCTGATAATAACGGTGCCAAAGTGTTTAATGACGGGACTGAAATACCAGCTGTCAAAATTGGAACTATTTTCTAGCAAAGAAAAACAAAAATCTGTCAGCAGTTAAATCTGTGGATTACCTTGATAAATCAACTTTATGTTTGGATTGATGTGCTGCCGTCGCCAAGAATATCAGGTGCGTTTATCTGTTTTGACCAGCATGAATAAAATGTAGCTCTGGAAAATTAGCGTACCAGTGGCAGGTAAAACAAACGCAGCAAAAAAACCCAACAAAAACAATCCCACCTGACCTGCATAAAACACACTTTAACCAAACAATGTTTGAGCTGATCTGAAATAATAATCTGCACTGGAGACTCAACTCAGCGTTAAATTTAATTACTAGACTAAAGACTGGCTGAAGGAATAAAAACAATAGAACAAAGCAAAGGAAGCTGCACTTGAAGCCGAAGATAGTGTGTTGTATTTAATTATTGTCGTGTAAAAACATCCTTAAACATTTACTCTTAAATACAAACTAAAGTTGCTTGAATTGACATCCCTTTAGTACCAGGGCCATTCACTTTGTATAACGTTTTATGAAATAGGTCTGGTACCATCCTATTCAGGGCCATTTCCACTGGCACAGAAAGTACAGAACCAATGGCAGCTTCATGCAATGACTAATAATGCAGAAAGGTTCAAGAACCTCAATTCAAAACAACCAAGATGGCTGCAGGATGGCTAACAATACTTTTGAGAAACAAATTTGAACTTGAAAATTGACGATAGTCATTCACTAGTTTCCTGCTCCACTGCAAATCAAAGTCGAATCCAGAAAAACTCAACTAACTCTTTGTTTTAAGGGGCAAATACCTGAAATCTACAGTATTTAGACCAGTAGCCGACACCAAGAGGTTCTTTCTTAATCTGAAAATATCAGTCATTTGAAGGCATATCAGAGTATTTTAAGGAAGTGCTAAGCAGCACTTTGCAATCTCACATTCCTACTATTGTAAAAAACAACATGAGGTCGTCTTTAGCGACATCCGTGCATCACATTATGGCACATCAGCAAAGACAAACAAAGGTTATGAGATGAAGATGGGCTGCAGAGTTATGTGGAAATCGTGGCAGGAACCGCTATGAGACCCAGGAAAGTAATGATGTAAGAGGCAAGGAAGAGCAAAGGAAAGCTATACATACAATGTTGTACAAGCTCCTGAACCTCCACACCTACAGGGGGAACCTGCAAGCTAAAAATAGCTCATTTGTGCTGTTTTAGCACTCGTGCCAAAAGTTCACTCTGGAGTGACAAAGACTTGCGCCGTCTCTCAAGGTTTTTATGTTTTTAGTGGAGTTTGTTTTTGTATCAGGATGCTCACCAAGATACATTTTATGATCACATCAGAAAAGTCCATAAAAGTTTTAGGTTTACATACTATCTAAACTCAATAGTGGAGAAAAGATAATTAAAAAATGTACAATTTCTACTTAAAACATGGGGAAATAGTATACACTGCAAAAACTCAAAATCTTAAGAATATTTGTCTTATTTCTAGTTAAAATGTCTCATTTTTAGTCAAATAATCTCATTACACTTAAAACAAGACTCATCACTGGAAAAAAAAACAACAATTTACACCTGTTTCAAGTAGATTTTACTTAAAATAAGTAGAAAAATCTGCCAGTGGAACAAGATTTTTTTGCTTGTAATGAGAAGATAAATCTTGTCCCACTGGCAGATTTTTCTACTTATTTCAAGTGAAAAATTACTTGAAACAGGTGAAAATTGTCAAATAAGTTATTTTTCTGGTAATCATTCTTGTTTTAAGTGTAATGATCTTTTTTGACTAAAAATGAGACATTTTAACTAGAAATAAGACAAATATTCCTGGTAAGATTTTGAGTTTTTGCAGTGTAGTTCATTTTAAAGAGCTATGTACATAAACCAATCAGGCTTATCATAAAAAGGGAACTGGGCTGAAGAGTTAAGCAATAGAGAGAAAAATAAAGACCTTTGATCTGAGGTGACCATCAGACGCGCTACGGTCTCCCCCGCGGGACGTACGAGGGGGTGGAGGAGACTAACGGGCAGAGGCTCACTTCTCCTCCGCACACCCACAGCATGGATCTCAGTGCAGGATATGGATGCAGTGAGCCTCCCTTCCTTTTGAGCCTCGTCCTCCAGAATCTGTATAGGAGGATTGAGGGGTGGGCTGGAGGACGGACCGTTGTCCTCTCCAGGTGGGACCACTAAGCTAGGGACCGCACTGGGACTGATACATCTGCCATCCACACATCCCACGCACACACACAAGGAAGGAAGACGTGATCACGTTGGAACAAAATCATTGACACAAGGAGGATGACATCATGATGGTCAGGTGACGGAAGGACACAGATGTAGTGGAAGTCGGTTCAAACAAAAGAGGAAGTGAAGGGAGTCAAGGAAACACCACGATAAGAGATGAAGGATGGAAATGGAGAGAGAAAAAATGAAAATGACCAATGAAAAATGACTTAAGGCAAAGTTTTGATGTAACATATGAACAGATTTGGGGATATTTATGTGATAACACCAAAACAATGAAAGATACAAAAAGGCAGTGATTGCACCCAACCATATTAAAGTTAGATTTGGGGGTTTTAATTAGATATCTGCCATCACCTGCTGCTGCCTAAAGCTGGGCATACACTGTGCGATATTTTAAATCGTTTGATTCAGCCCCATCCCACACTGCAAGACTAGATCGCGGAGTTCAAAAGTTCACAGCCCACGATTTATGTTCTCACACTGTACGACCGGATGCTCGGATGCGACCCGTCTGCTCACACTGTACGTTCATAATCCTCCCGTCGGACTTCTGTTACTGGAACTCGAGGCCGGTTTTGGGGCAGCCCACCCAAACGTGCGTCCTGCCCACCCGATCAAAGGTTATGGGGATCCTTTATTTTTTAATAATTTAATTTTTTTATATATATATAAAAAAAAAACCCAAAATATCTGTACTGTTTCTGATTGGGTGGGCACTGCGCATCATTTTTAGACAACAATGAACGCAAACCGCAAAAAGTCTCGGCGGAGGCAAAATGAACACTTCTTTGGGTTCAGAACAGCGCACAGCGCACACAAAAGGCTGATTTATCGCTCTGCGTTACACCAACGCAGAGCCTACGGCGTAGGGTACGCGGCGATGCGCACCGTACGCGGGAAATGCAGTCTTTTTTTCTGCTATTAAAACATGATTTTTAATGTGAATTTGCAACACTTAAACTACAAATAGTTTTTGATGTGACATCAGAGATTGCGCATGCTCTCTGCGAAAGGATGAAGCAAATCGGGTCGCAGCTGCTTCAACTGTGCGATTCCTTCACGAGGAGTGACCAGGATTTCAAACACGCATGATTTTCTTGCGACCTCACGATCTGTGATCGGGAGCTCGTCGTGAGGTGATAATCTCTCGTCGTGAGGTGTTAATCTCTCGTCGTTACCCCACGTACACTGCACGAGGCACGAGCAACGATTGGGTCAAAATCCATCCCGATCCAAAAAATAGTCGCACGACTGGAAAATCGTCTCATAACGAGCCGATAATCGCACAGTGTATGCCCGGCATAACACAACTAAAATGATATTGTTAGCCTCTAAGCATAATTGCCCAAGTCATATTTGAACGTGAATGACTTGGGCAGTTATGCTATGAGGATAACAATATAATCTAAACTGAAAACATCAGAAATCAGAAAGTAATAAAGTAAATCCCAATAAACTCAAACACAACTGTAGCAGTAAACATGTTAATTAGGCGGGTGCAGATATGAAAAAAAAGCACCTTACCCCCAAAAAATTGCAACAAAAGGTTTTTCAACAGTTTTCTGTAGCATTAGGTGTCCTTAATAACATACTAAAAGTCTGCCAAAGTCTGACCACTAGAAAGGTGTCATTTTCAAGATGGCGTCCCAGATGGTCAAAATCACCCTAAAATGTGTATAGCTCCTTTATTATATACCCTAGACAAGTAATTTTGGTGTCTTATCCGATGTTTATTAGGCCTGGGAATCCACTGGTCTTGTCCAAACTGCAAAGATACACTTACATAATTATGAAATCCAATATTTTGTATTTGCCCTATTGGTGGACCATGTCCACACCCATCATGTCCGAGTACAACGATGCCATGCAGGAATTCAATGTGCTGACCTACACGACCAGTGAGCAACACAAGGAATCGACAGAGGCAAGGATCAAACGAAATCACGCTGACCTGGAGAGAATGAAGGAAAAACTTTCCTTTTGCAAACCATTCTCTCAAGAACCAGCTTTGAGAAACATTGTTACCGGTGTTGTCGCCAAACCTGATGTCAATGTTCATGAGTTTGAGTCTGTTGGGAATGAGATCATTGGGAAAATGGTTGGGAAACCAGTTTTTGGAATCTCATTCAAACGCAATGACAGGGCAAAAACTCTTGCAGATGATTGCAGCATCAAAATCACCCAAGACCGAACCATTGATCCTGCTCTGTTGTTCCAACGTTTTCTGATGATGTCAAAAACAGGACAACTTTCACTTGAAGATGTCATGGGCTATGAGCTCAGTCCTTTCCCTGCAGCACTGTTCGAAGCCAAAGAAATCTTCCGTAAAGCCGACAAGCCCCAACTGGCACAGGCTGTCGCTGAATTTACAGGCAAGAAGTCAAAGAAAAGTGTCCTGGATTCTATCCCACCAACTGAACAGTATGTCCTTGATGGTGGCTCCCTGATTCATCGCTTGCCATGGAAGAGGGGTGACAGTTATGGTGCCATTGCACAGTCATATGCAGACTTTACGATAAAGCATTATGGTAAAGCAACTGTTGTCTTTGATGGTTATAGTGAAGGTCCTTCTATCAAAGACAATACACTTCAGCGGCGCGGGCAACATGCACACCCGGTTATTAGCTTGGATGCAAATACTGAGTTTGTGGGAAGAAAGGATGACTTCCTATCCAGATCCAGTAACAAACAAGGGCTTATTCTTCTTGTCACTGAGGAACTGCAGAAGAAGGGCTGTACTGTCATCAATGCACCAGGGGATGCAGATGTGGACATTGTCAAGGCTGCAGTCCAAGCGTCACAACATCAGCCCACAACCTTGATAGGGGAAGATACAGATTTACTTGTTCTTCTTCTCTACTATGGTGAGACGAGCAATAGAGGCCTTTATTTTCGTTCAGATAAGTCAAAAGTACCCAAGGTGTATGACGTCAGCGAGATGCAAAAGGTCCTGGGTAAAGACTTGTGTTGTCAGTTGATGTTTGTTCATGCCTTCACAGGCTGTGATACAACATCACGCATTTTTGGTGTTGGGAAGAAAACTGCTTTCCAGAAACTTGTGAATGGGGAAACGACCATCCAGGCATGTGCGAATGGATTTGCACTACCAAAGCAAGCAAAAGCTGCCATAGAGGACCTTGGGAGCAAGGCGATGGCAGTCATGTTTGGCGGCAAGAATACCGATGCACTTGCATCTTTGCGCTACAATCTTCTCAGCAAGAAAATTGTGTCTGCGAAGGCATTTGTTACCCCAGAACATCTCCCTCCTACAGAGTCCTCAACGAAATATCATTGCCAAAGAGTTTATTACCAGATCATGGTGTGGACTGAAATGGATATTGATATGAATCCTGTTGATTGGGGATGGAAATTGGAGGACAATCGTTTTCTGCCAGTTATGACAAAAAAAGCTGCTGCCCCAGAGAGCCTCTTGCAGATGGTCCATGTAATTGCACAACTGCTTGCCGTACACAAGGTTGTAGTTGTAGAAGATATGGACTGCCCTGCATGCCTGCCTGTGGATCATGCCGAGTGGAAAATTGTGAGAATCCACATAATCAAGCATTATGGGAGGAAGAGTGTGATGATGACTAATTGTTACTCCGGAGTGGAAAAAAGGAAATGAAAAAATATAAGTAAGACGGTAAAAAAATCACAAAAAACACAAAAAAAAAACAAAAGAAAAAAAAACACAAACAAACTAAAAAAGAAAAAAAAAAACACAAAAAAACTAAAAAAATAAATAAAAATAAAATAAAAAAGGGGCTAGCGGTACTGAGCCTTCACGTGGCAGCCCTGTTTAGACTAATTTCACAGTACCACGTAGTAATAATTGATTTATTCCTCATTAGTAAAAAATTAATCTCCAGAAATCATCAGAATGTGAATTGAGAGAAACCTCATTTCCCCATGCATTGTGACATCTTTTTTTATGGCATGTGGAAAAAGGAGATTATGTTTGAAATGTTTTTCTTTGTTTTTTTTCATGTCTATGTACTGCATATTTCATTACATATTCGCTTATAGTCAATTGTTTTTATACATAATTGTACTTCGATCACTTCACTATGATTTGTATTGACTTATTTTAATTCTAGATAATCAAATCATGGGGTTAGACACCAAGATTGCTTGTCTAGGATGAATAATGAGGGAATAATGGTATTTTTAGAGACTGGCGGCGGCCATTTTGAAAATCGGACCTTTCTAGTGGTCAGACTTTGGCAGACTTTTGATATGTTATTAAGTACACCTGATACTACAATAAACCATTGAGAAACCTTTTGTTGCAATTTTTTTGGGGTCAAACCATAACTGCACCCGCCTAAATACAAAAAGGTAACAAGAGAACATGAAGGAATCCACTGAGCCAGTAGAAGTTTGAAACCTGTGAAGCTCTTGTGTGTGTTGACATGGCCAGCCGACATCTGGCAAAACGCCGTTCAGTTGTTGTAACGCGTTACGATGTAAGGTTTTGATATAAAAACGTCTTGTCGATTTTCTGGGAAAAAAAAACTTCCTTCTGCCAACTAAAATCATTTCTCAGCCTCAGGGAGGAAACTAAAAAATTAACCATTTCAGAGCTTAGGCCTTCTGCTTTTACTCCAAGTTAGGTTTTTTATTTTTAATTATAACATTTTGTCTGCGAAATGTCGCTCCAGCCTTGAAAGGTACCGGTAAAAGCACAAGTATATTAAATTCAATCACAAGGGAATGAAGGGCTGCTACATTTCAGACTACTCAGCGTAGTTTAGACCTCTGCTTTGGCGGGAGCAAGTGAATATACACATCTGGGCTCCATCAGCCACTCCCATCTGTACGGTACCAGACGCACTAAAATAACCAGCAGCTGAAAGGTTTCACTGCAGACTTTGACGTGCATGACACCTTTTTCAAGGGTAAAAAAAAAATAAAACACAAAAGAAGTATAGTACTGAAAAACATGCAAGACATGGTTTTTCAGTTTTTATTTTACATCGCTGATTTTTATCCACTCTATATTAATGGTATATGTATTTTAAATCAATCCATCTACACTGATTCTTTTTTAATTGATTAATATATGACATTTACACTAAAAAGCATGGCAGGGCTTCCTTTGGACAATAGACATATATAGTTGTTGGAGTGGATCTATGGAAGGGGTTGGGTGATGGGTTGAACAATGTACAAATATAAATCAATTTAAAAAAAACGGTACAAAAAGGAAATTCTGGGAAGTTATTTGATTGAGGAGGAGTTATGTTAAGGAAAGATTGTGTTTATTAGCTGGTTAGGTGCAAAGGCACAACCAATGGGAAAATTTGTAGCCTAATAGTGTAAATTAGCAGCAATTTATTATTAATATTTAATTTATAATAGAGGTAACAAAGGGGCAGGGTTAAATAAGTTTTACTTTTACCTGCTCCTTTTTCGGACACTGTTTTTTTTTTTTTCCCTGTTTGTTTTACGTTTTTGTTGCTTTTTTTCTGTATGTTTTGAATTAGTTTTAAAATTTTATATTTTATGTGTTTGAAATAAACAATTCAATCAATCAATATAAACTGTTTATTACAATGGTAATATTGTTGATATATTTAAAGAAGTTAACTAATATAAAGGTTTTCAACTATACTTTTACCGCCATTTTTCCGTCACACTCACCTACAAGGTCTGTCGCCCCCTACAGGCGACGTGGCGGTACTCCAGCTCTTGCCTCCAGCTTCCTCTTTGTCGTTCTTTTTCTTGCGCAGCGGCGTTGGCACGTATCCACTCTGGTTGCTCTTGTTGGGCAGGTACTGGTTGAAGGGCAGAGCGGTTCGAGGCTCGCTGACCGACGTCCGCCGCGCCAGCATGTCATCCTTATGCACGTCTGGAATCTTCCTGTGAAGCGGGCCGTCTGACTCCGAGTCACTGCCACGGCCTAATGCGGGGAAGAAAGGTGGGACTGAAAAATGTTCCTGGTGTCAGTGGACCACTTTTATTATTCAAAGTTCATCAATTGATCCTAAACAGGCTGCAGCTCATCAAACAAAACACTTTCATTCTAGATCAGGGGTCGGCAACCCGCGGCTCCAGAGCCGCATGCAGCTCTTTAGCGCCGCCCTAGTGGCTCCCTGGAGCTTTTTCAAAAATGTTTGACCTGTTTTTCCTTTTTTTCTTCTTTTTTTCTCTTTTTTCTTCTTCTTTTTTTCCTTTTTTGTCTCTTTTTTTCTTCCTTTTTCCTTTCCTTTTTAATCTTGACATTTCGACTTTTTTCTCGACATTTCGACTTTTTTCTCGACATTTCGACTTTTTTCTCAACATTGACCTTTTTATCTAAATTTTGACTTTTTTCTCGATATTTCAACTTTTCTCTCAACATTTCGACTTTTTTTCTCAAGATTGTACTTCAACATTAATCGTGACATTTCGACTTTTTTCTCGAAATTTTGCACTTTAAATTCTTCCTCGAGTTATAACTAATATAGAAACATGCAGCATGTGTTGTCTTCATTCTAAGGCTTATACAAAATGTTTCATTTTTTGCGGCTCCAGACATATGTTTTTTGTGTTTTTGGTCCAATATGGCTCTTTCAACATTTTGGGTTGCCGACCCCTGTTCTAGATACTCAAGTCTACATCAGTAATCACAGCGGCTGCTTGTTTTGGCCAGGGACACTCTTGAAAAAGCTTAAAATCTGGCCAGGAACCTTTAAAGTAAGAAACTCCCAAGTCGGGAATTTGTTTTCAGATATATTTGGAGGGAAAATGGGAGGATGATGACAAATTAAGGTTCAAAATAAGATCAAAGTGGACCTGATCGATTGAAGAGTCTCCTGAACAATATCTGAGACTTAGAAACAGCATTTCTCCTTCAGCAGTTAGATCAGATGGGCTCCACACTGTTATTATATGCACTGAATTCCAGCTGCAGATCATAAATTAGACCCAACCGAGTGGATGGGCCGTGTTTGAGAAACAAAGCAGGCGCCATAAATCATCTGAGTTTGCATTGTGCAGCCCGTGCCGACTGAAGTTTAGCCTGGAGTGAGGAAGAATTTAGTCAGGATGCCACTGTGTCTGTCTGCATCACATGTTAATAACATTAAATAGCGTTTGAACGCTGGTGTCAACACCTGGGTTCTCAGAAGTGCATTGCTCAAGGACTTTCCCCGCCCGGCAAGATAAATTCCTCAGCGGCGGCTCATTGAAACTGTCAGATGTTTACAATTCCTGTGATATATTCCTAGCATACCAGCCAGTTCCACCTTCATTTAGTCTTTTTTTGGGGGGGAGATCCTTCACTTGCTAGATTTAAAATGTCCAAACAGAAGGAAATGAATACTGCTTAGCTCTGCTTATCCCAAGGTCTCCCAAAAATTCCTCTCCAAGATGTTCGGTGCATGTGCTACCGTCCCCTCTCCTCCACCGCTTCTGTACTTGCTCTGACTCATGCATCAATGTACACATTTTCCTAGTATAAACTCACATTTCTGACCAGATCTGAGCTATAAAATCTTTCATTAGCTTTACAGCGGATACATGCGGCAGCAGGAATGTCTGATGGTGGAAACAAACGTCACATTTTAAACTTGTGATAAGCTCACTTTATAGCAATATCTGTTAAAAGACAGATTGTGGTCCAAAAAAAGAGAAAAAGCCCTGAGGAATCTGCACTTCCAACAATGATTGGTTCAATTATGACTCTTAACCCATCAATTGGAAACATAAAAGGCTCTGTGATCCGAGTTGATCCGGCTGTAAGAAGCAACATATGGCACGATCATTCATTTTATCGAGTGTCAGTGCTATACTGCACCAGGCTTTTAGAAAAACATGCTTGCATCAGTATTCATCGGCACGTTCTCATAGTACAGGAAAAGCAGTAGAGATGGATTCAGGATGTTTTATGACACCGAAATACTGCAACAGAATCAAGTGAGAGTGACAGCAATGTCTTTTAAATTTATAAAAGCATTAACATGACATAGATAATGCCCATCTCATATTATGACTTGATCGTTATTTATATAGCAGCAAAATGTCCAATGTGCACTATCTTTCCCTATTATACATGATGTACTGTCCTGAAGTCTCCAAAGAGCTGAGTTATGATTTTGAATGCTGACCTGAATGTTAAAATGTCGTGTCCTTATTTGAAGTGTATGGTAATGTCCGGCTCAGTAATTCTCAAACAAATGCATATCAACAGGTAAAGATGGTAGACTGTAATTACAGGGCACATCATAAAAAGAGTAATCCTATCCGACTTCATGAGCGCTTCATCTCCTGAGGTGATTTCCTTGGATCAATAAACAAAGAGAGAAGTCCAGCTGCTTTCCATTTAAATGGTTTTAGGACTAAATATACAGTATGTGCTTGGTCCTTCCCCTGAAAACAACCCGCAGTAGTGTGCAAAACCCTTAGAAATGAATAAAGACTTTGGGTGTCTAAGACTCTTATTTTAGGAAATATATACAGATTTATCAGTTGGCCAAAAACTGACCTTTTTTGCTTTTTATTAAAGAAAATAAATCTCTTACAATTCCCAGGACTTTGTCTCTAAAAGCAAAAGTCAGTATCACTCAGGACCAAGTCCAGATTAAACTTTTTTTCTAAGACCGTAGCATTAACATTAATTAGGAATCTAACTCGTCCAGTTTAAAGAGAACCAGGTTCCTGTGCTTCCTGCTTGTCTCTTCAAGAGACTGGAAATACGTACGGATGTCATTAAATCTTTGATTAAAAAACACACGCAAAAAAAAAAGGTCCTTAAGACTTCTGCAGTGTTGCATTAAAAAAAAACAACCACAAATCGAAGAAAAGTGGTGCTTTTTCAATAATGTTCTACTTCTTTGAAAAGAACATCAACAACAAGACTTTTGAACATGTATACCACAATCGTTCTTGACTGGTTCCCAGATGTTGCTTTTGGCTAGAAAATGTGATAATATGCAAGTTCAGTAAAGAATAAAATAAACCATTTGAGGAAGTAGGAGTGAGGCTGGTTTTCAGCATCCCTGTAAGTATATAAAAATTGTGGATAGCCAATCAAAATCAACCAACGTTGATGCCGTATAGATGCTATGGACTGCTATGAGCTGTTTATGAAGGAAATAACTTGCAAACAGCTGCAGTAGTGCTACCAGCTACTCTTCAAAGATCTCTCCCCTGACAGCTTGTTTTCTCCTTCTTTGGTTTTCCCAGCAGACTACAAGCCGACAACAGCGCGCTAGGCTACTCTGTAACACCAGGACGCGTGAAAACAGGTAACTGATCTACAAGTCAAACCTGAATTGTGGACTTGAGCTGCGTTTTCTACAAAACCCTGAAAAACCACCTCAATAACATTCTTTAATTATTTTTTCAAAAAGCCTTTGACTTGCTCTGGGTGTTGCCCCGCAAAACTACAAAAGGAAGAAAGGACTTTTAGTGGCTCATTTATAAAATGTGTATCCTTTTACAGTACGGACCCAAACACAAAAGTTTTGCCGATATTAAATTTCTATCAGAGAATGAACCTGAACTGTTGAAAGAAAGAGCTTTGTCTGAAGGTCACAGTAGAAACCCTGGCACTTTATATGCATGTCAGAAGTTCCTATGTACACTATTCCTATGTGCAACTTTTTACTCCTGATCATATTGATATAGCAACACATTGGAGTCATTAAACTTTGAACGCACCTCCAAAACTAAGTCTTTAAAAAAAGCTGACTTCCAAAAACAGTGTGTGGTTGTTTGTCTATATGTTAGTTAGTTAGTTAATCTTTATTTCGGTCAATCACAAGCATAAAAATCAACAAGCAAGATAACTAGGCCTGTGTTGAAAAAATCGATTTTCCGATTCTAAATCGATTCTCATATTAATTCCTAAAAATCGATTATGTCTAAAGATCGATTTTTTTTTAATTATTATTTTTTTTTTCACCATTTTTGCGAGGTGAACTTTAATCCCAGTAGTCGGACACACAGTTTGTCAAGACACTTCTGAAAAATGCCAGGTGCTTCATGGCAATATGTGTGTGTGGTGACAGAATAAATTAGATAAGCTAAAATGATTTGTTTACTGCATGAACTGTTGCAATTTCTTTCTTTTTTGAACTTTAAATGGATATTGAAAGGCCTGTTTGAGTTATTTATTTCTTAGTTATTTCACAATAATTATTGTGAAATTATTATTTCACTAGTTATTTTACAGTCACATAATTCAGGCAACAGCTCAAAAAACATTTTAAATAACACTAAGTCAAATCAATATCGAATCGGATCGAATCGAATCATGATAATCGATTCTGAATATTAAGAATCGGAATCGGAAACCCAGCCCTAAAGATAACAAACATCCACAGGTTTTTCCCTGGTCAACATTGTGATTATTTTGACCGAAAAAGTCTGGGCTTGAAGCATAAAGCTTATCTTGCCCACCACCTATGTGGCCCTGTGAAGGACCTGTTCATGGTGCGGCCCTGCCTTTATCCTGAAGGCTAGCTGGGACAGACTCCAGAAGATCCCTGGGATCCTGCATGGGGATGAGCGGGGATAGATCATGGATGGATGTGTGCTGCAGTGAGCACGGTCTCTGCCTTCCTCCGTTAAGCTACTGGAAGCCCATCATTTCATCACATCTCCCCCATCCGGTATCAGCTCCACTGGCTCCCAGTCTGCCAAAGAACTAATTACAAACTCTTCCTGTTCACCTTCAAGGTCATGCCTTACCTCGCCCCACCTTATCTGTCTGAGCTCCCTCAGATCATCCTCCTGCTTCCACCTCCCCGTCCCCTCTGCCCGCCTCAGGACCACGGGGAGCAGAGCTTTCAGCCGCTCTGCTCCCAAACTCTTTACCACCTGACATCTGAAATACTGACTCTCTTTCCATCTTTAAATCCTGACTGGAGACCCAGCTGTTTAAGATTGCCTACTCATTCACTCACTCACTCAGTCCAATTACACTGTCCTCCTTACAGGACTGTCTCAGAAAATTGGAATATTGTGATAAAGTTCTTTATTTTCTGTAATGCAATTAAAAAAACTGAAATGTCATACATTCTGGATTCATTACAAATCAACTGAAATATTGCAAGACTTTTATTATTTTAATATTGCTGATTATGGCTTACATCTTCAGATTAAGATTCCCAGAATATTCTCATTTTTTGAGATATTTGAGTTTTCTTAAGCTGTAAGCCATGATCAGCCATATTAAAATAATAAAAGGCTTGCAATATTTCAGTTGATTTATAATGAATCCAGAATGTATGACATTTTTGTTTTTTTGTAATTGCATTACAGAAAAATCACAATATTCTAATTTTCTGAGACAGTCCTGTACTTTTACTATGCTGATTTTATCCATTGTTGTTGTTTTATCCGTCTGTTGTAAAGTTTCAAGAAAGGCGCGTATAAATAAAATGTATTATCTATTATTATTATTAGATAACTTCCTAAACGTATCAGTCACATTACCAACCAGACACAAAGAAAACTGGAGGATTTTTCATTTCTAATGCATCTGAGAGGGGAGGGTTAGCCTCTCTGGGGATGGATGTGGCCCGGGTTGATCTGTGTTTAGAGTCTACATCTCCACATCTGCATATGCTAATTTAGCTTTTATGACCGAAACATACATTTATAAAAACACAGAAATGCAGAAGATCCTGGGATGTCTGCTCTTCATAACTTTTATGTACTGATTTATTTCAGGACCTCCTAAAAAGACAGATGGATAGCCTGGACACTGTGTTTATTACACTTTACATTTATCTTGAACCGTTGACAGTCACGGAAAACATAAACAAAAAGAGCTATAATTGAATTAAAAGAGTCACTCTTTGAGGATGTGTGTGGTTTTATTCAGTTCCCCCCCTCAGCCAACTTCTCCAACTTGCCCTATTGTTTTTAGTCAGTTTAGTAATCGCTTTGAATTCTTAAACTTTGGATCAGTTGTAATTTAAGCAGCTTGACAGTGTGACTAATCAGATGTGCGTTAAATGTACTGGATAGAGTGGATAATAATTGTGCAGTAAAAGCTGGGGGGTTTAATGTGCTACGCTGAAGCACCTTTGCATTCTGGTCCATCTAGGAAACTAAACAGAAGCAAGCTGCATCTCTCATCGCTGTGAGGGATTTCCTTTTGCAATTTTTGCTGCAAAAAAAAAAAGAGTAATGGCTCTCATTAAGTGATGTTTTGGAAACCAAATCCTTCCAACTGCAGATTTCCTTTAAAAACCACTTCTCTGCAACAATGACAATGGAGATGTGAAGCAATTTCCCCTTTATTTTTAAGGAACTAAAGCCAATTAAGTCCTGGCAAAGTTTTGAAGAACAGCTTTGATTTCAGCAAGTTTCCTCTGCACTTCCCTAAAAACAAAAACATGGACAGGATGCTTAGCCTCTCTCTGTATTTTCCCACATTGAGCTCGGCAAAGAAAATTACACTGTGACGACTGCTGTAGTCTTTTATGAGCTGTTGTTAAAGTTTAAAAGAGCTAAATTAAGTTACGGTGTAGTCATTAACAGCTTTTATTAGGAGCATATGGTCACTTTTGGCATTATAAAATCACTAAAGATGCATTTTTTTTAACTCAATTTTTAATTTGAGCACAAAACTTTAAAAAGTCTCAAGGCTGGAACTGTAGTTTGTGTTTATTACCCTGCAGCTGTAGTGGAAACAGCTCTTTCTGAAATGACATAGTGACTATTTAAAAAGACATGAACTGTAAACTATGGGTGATCATTTTAACCGCAGAAGACTGCACATGTATGTTTAACTCCAGAGGTGTCAAGTAACAAAGTACAAATACTTTGTTACCTTACTTAAGTAGAAATTTTGGTTATCTATACTTCACTGGAGTAATTATTTTTCAGACGACTTTTTACTTTTAGTCCTTACATTTTCACGCAATTATCTGTACTTTTTACTCCTTACATTTTAAAAACAGCCTCGTTACTCTATTTCATTTCGGCCTTTAATAAAAACTATCCAGTTAAATTGCTCCATCCGGATAGAGTGAATTTGGTTGTGGTTGTTTCAGATGTTCTTGTCCAGTTTTGTTCTTACATCCGTTCCCTCAGATTCCTGCAACTAAACTTGGATGTACATTCCAATAAAGGTTAGGATAAATGATAACATGCCTCTGAAGTTTGACTTTTTGCACCATTACGATACTTATAGGCAACTAGTCATCATATCTCCTGCTCTCTGAAACACATGTTAATGCTCAATAGTACACATATATGGTTCTTTAATATATTTGCATTATACTAAGATGCATTCATTTTCAATGGCTTTTGTCCTTACTGGCTTTTTTCCCCCTTACATTACTTTTACTTTTATACTTTAAGTAGTTTTGAAACCAGTACTTTTATACTTTTACTTGAGTAAAAAACTTGAGTTGATACTTCAACAGGAGTATTTTTAAACTCTAGTATTTATACTTCTACCTGAGTAATGAATGTGAATACTTTTGACACCTCTGTTTAACTCTAACACGACAAGTGATAAGTGCAAAAAAAAGGAGCATTTCCTACCATCACTGCTGCCGCGGGTGACCAGGACGTCTGGCGACGGGGTCTGTCGTGAGCGAGAGCCGAAGGAGTCCAGGCTGTCGAATGAATCCTCGCGTCCGTGGCGTGGCGGAGAGAGAGAGTCGCTGCGCTCAGAGTCCCAGCAGTCGATGTAACCGCTGTCCCGGATGCTGCGCTGAGGGCTTTCTGCCTCCTCTGCCTCCTGAGGACATTCAGCAGCCACTTATTAACAATGCATATACTCTGCATAGCCCTTGCCTTTGAAATCATATGCTTATGTTTCAAAATACCGTCTCACTCAACCCTGCAGGCCACCTGCATCTATTTAGCAAATAACCATTTTGGAATGTTTTTATTTTCCGCTCCGTCGCTCTTCACCTTGGCGACCTTCCCTTTCTCCGTCGACGCTCCAAATGTGTCGGTGCGACTAATGGAAGGTGGAGAAGGACCTTTCCTGTCTCCCAAAAGGCTTCCTCTTCCTGACCTCCAAACCCTCTCTAATGCTACTCAAAGCCTTGTGAAAGGATTTGCGTTTGCAAGTGGGCTCCACTGCCATCTTTCTCAGCGTGGGAATGGTTTCTGACTATGACATTTGCCTGTTTTGCTGCAGCAATGAAATAGCATTGCAAGTTAAAAGCGCTTTGGTCAATTTCTACCTGGATTTAACTCATATATTCTTTTGTAAGGCCAGCTGTTTTTTTTTTTTCGCTTCATAAATCTCATTTTATCGTTAAACTGTTTAATTCATGGAAATGTGTACTCATGGAAATGTATCTTTGTTTTGTTCATCTGCAATGTGTGAACATCTGGGGAAGTCATTTCTCTCTTTTATAGAACGGTGACGGGATGTCACATCGTGGAATATATTACACCAGGGTGACTTCATGGCTATGAAAGACTGTCAGAGAGAGCGCGTGTCACAGAAGTTCAAACCTTTCTCTGTTCTATTGGTCAGCAGAGGGATATAAAACACGTTGAGATTTGCAGTAGCACCCAGTTTATAAAAGGTCAAGACCGGATCTGGGGCGGACGGTGTTATCTTTTCTCTGAGATCATTTCTGAGAAATCACAAGACTCTTCAACACAAACCGTCACTGCGTCTGATAGTAAGTGATCAAACAGAGACCGCGTGCCTTGCTCCGAGTCAGATTGGCAGGACATTTAGTTACGGCAGAGATAAAATATGCACTCTTCTGCCTAGAAGAAAAACGTAGTCTCCCTGGTACTTATATAGCGTAACGACTGAAAGACGTAGTATAAGATAAAAAACAACAACACGGATGACGATGTTGTCACAATAAATGAGAATTTTCAAGTCATTTTACCCATAAATGCCATTAAATACGGTTTTCAGACCTTTCGCATCTGTGACAACAGGCCCTCAAACTCTTTCAGGTCCAGCGTGGGCCCGTTGTACGAGGTGCAGCTGTTGGCGGCACGACCAAGCCAGTAGATGGTGATCAAAACCTGTTGGCACACAAATAAAATTTAAATAAAAAAGCTGAAAAAAAAAAAAATCAACTTGAACTGTTGAACCTCAAACATTTTAATGTTAAAAAAAGCTTATTTAATTTTCAGAGGAAGATGTAATTTGCTAAACGATCTTACTTTCAGTCTTATGAATGAATGAATGAAGTTTATTCAGTCATGACAACACAAAACATTGTGCACAGCATTACCATTTCATACAAAACCAAAAATGTGTTGAACAATGACTGAAAAGGCATAGGCTGAAGCAAACTGCTTATAAAAGCCTATCCTATAGTACCAACTTTCTGTTTGTGGCTACTGACCTCCAGAAAACCAAAAAGAGAATAGAAAAGCAAAGAAACAACCGAAAAGCAAAGAAACGACAGAAAAGCAAAGAAACATTTACAGATGGTCAATTGCACTTATAAGCTTCAAAAATAGCTTTACAAACCATTTTCTTAAAAACCAAAAGAGAATGACATGTTTTTAAATTCATGTTGGCATCATTCCAGAATTTAACTCCAGTAATGGAGACACATCTCCTTTTCATACCTTTTTTAGCTTTTTGTACAGTGAAATTGCAGACACCTCTAAGATTATAGGGAGTTTCCTGAATTTAAAAGAACCTCTGTATTGAGTCTGGGAGCATTTTTGATTTTGCTCTGAACATAACTTGCATGATTTTATAATAAAACAAATCAAAAAATTTAATAACATGAGAATTTAGAAAAAGTGGATCTGTGTGAGCGTAGTAATCAGCCTTATTGATGATACGTATGGCTCGTTTTGAAGTTTTATTATTGAATTTAAGGTGGTTTTAAAGGTGGATCCCCACAATTCCACACAGTAAGATAAATAGGGAACAATCAATGAGTAATAGATCAAATGCAAGGCCTTGGAATTCAGTACATTTCTGGATTTATCCAGAAATGTACTGGATAATGTACTTTTAAAATCAACAATTTTTTTTTTTTTTAAAAAGGTAGGTTAAGGGATTTCTCAAACACTTTTTGTACCCTGAAGACTTCTTGTCATATTCAGTGAATATTTCTATATAACAAGTTTCATACAGAGCCCAGGCTGCATGAACTGGAAACAAAGTGGGGGGCGCAATCACTCACAGGGTTTCTTGGCACTTAGAGGTGTCCTGGGCAAACACACACACATCAAAACCAAGCCATTGTTTGGACCCTGAAACTTGGTGCGTGCACTCTCTCAGCAAGAAGCATATATCAGCATTTCAATGTTCACTGAGTTTTCCATCTGCTCGTTAGCCGCCTCAGCCCCCTGGTGCATGAAGCAGCTCCAGCTCATCTCTCTCAAACGCAGGAACATCACTGTTTCAACCCGCCGATGCTTCTGTTGTGTAGCACTGATGTCTGTAACCTACTTCCCCGAGTTCAACTGCAGAACCAAGCCTCGGAGAATCAGAGGAAGTTCTGTTGGCTAATAGAGAAGAAAAGAATAGAAACTAGCAGAATATGCGGAGTGACTGTGCGACGGGGAGATCACGCAGGGCAGTAACTCTGGCACCGTTGGCGCTGTGCTGCCAGCTATATTTGCAGTGTCCATGTCAACCAGCACTCCGCAGGGATCGCTTTGATAAGAGAGCTCAGCGTGGCTTAATGTGTTTATTTCAGTCAAACAACCGCTGCCACTCAAATACACTTTAAGGACAAGCGAGAGGACAGATCTACTGATCAGAGGAAGCATAAAACCCAACTAGTTACTTGCTGTGAACTGTATTTGAACCCTACAAGAAAATGAAGGCTTATTTTTTGAGAAGCAGAAGTAGACAGCAGCTGTGGACATACAGGTGCTCTGATAAAATGAACAGATAGCTTTGGGTATATAGGGTAGATAGCCAGGGGTTGCCACCTGTCCCTTGAAATACGTAATTGTTACGTAATTGGGAATTAAAAGTTGCGTTCCGTATTGAATCAATACGGACACATATTATGCTCTTATTTATTGATGTCATAATATACAGGTGAAGGTCGGAAAATTTGAATCTATTGCAAAACTTTATTCGTAGTAAATTCAACTTAAGGTGAAACAAATGTATTATTTCCCACTACATTCAAAGTGAGATATTTTAAGCCTTTATTTGTTATAGTTTTAGTGATTATGGCTCATAGTTTATGAAAACCCCAAATAAAAAATCTCCAAAAATTAGATTTTATGAAATCAATAAACAATTCAATCGTCAAAATTATAACAAATAAATGTTTAACATATCTTTCTTTGCATGTAATGAGACTATGCAATATATTAGTTTCACCTTTTCAGTTGAAGTATTGAAATAAATTAACTTTTACACTATATACACCATATATTACACCATACTTTTACACAAACATAGCATAGGAGGCTATTTCAGTTGCTAGTATGGTTGGCTGTCTGTACAGTCATGCAAGTTCAATGCTATTAAAGCACTTTAAACTTGAAATCAAAGCATTTTGTTTTTTTCGCATAAAATATATATATTTCTATGCATTTTAGAAGTTTTGGGGATGTCCCTTTTTTTGGCGCCTGCGCTGCTGAAATCGTGCCCTGATTTCTATTTCTGAAAGGTGGCAACCCTAGCTTTGGGAGCCATGTTTTGATGAATCCACGTATAAGATGCTTACACCTTATACCCTGCATGAAAACCTGGGAAAGCCCGATTCTAAGCATTGTGGAGAACTCTGAGAGGAACATCTGACACTTCCCCCCCCGGCCAGTGTAACGGCACATCCATGCGTACTATCACCAGAAGTGGGTCAGCCCCAGATGAGTTTTACTAGCTAACTATTGATCTTCAAACAAGTCCATATTGATCTGAACTAGTCAATGGCAATAACAACACATCCTAGATTTGATGCCAGCGGGACTTGTGCATGCAAACCCAAACCAAGCAGGGGGTGACCACATCAAATGGACACTAGGGACATGAGCGCTTGGATGTGGTAGTTCAAATCAAACCCCGTTCG
This sequence comes from Cololabis saira, assembly GCF_033807715.1. NCBI lineage: Eukaryota > Metazoa > Chordata > Actinopteri > Beloniformes > Belonidae > Cololabis > Cololabis saira. The sequence continues at coordinate 9,431,355 of NC_084593.1, read as the reverse complement.
GAGTTCTTGAGTGATAGGAATGTAAACATCAGCCTGACAGAGGCGTGATACGCTGTGTCATGCTTGCTTTGCCTCATCAGTTTCAGTTGCTCTCTGCTGTGACACAAGACCTGTTTCCATGGAAAATCAACAATCGAGTGTTTGTCTCCCATGCAAACATACTTAAGTCATGCACAAACTAGTGCACAACACACCCCTACAAAATGCATGTGTGATGCCGGCCCCTGTGAACATGCATAAGGTAATCCACAAACACAACGTAGTACATATGCTCAAAAAAGGTAAACATGTACAAGCAAACGTTCTTGTTCACACCTTCAGCTGCTACACCGAAATGCCATGACTCCAGCAAAAAATCATCCATCCACACATTTCCTTTTCACTGTAAAATCACAGATGTTTGCTAAACAACAGCTCAATCACCACATCAGCAAAATTCCCCTCGATGCAGGTTCTTCACCTCTCAATATTTGATGTGTTGCAGAGGCAGCTGCTATCAAGTCCTAGTCCTCAGATCTCAATCTGCAGGGCAGAATCACAGTGTACCAACAATGTCACTGCAGCAGGTCCCGGCTTAAGTGTTTGCGGGTTGGAAATCTTGCGAGCCATTTGCAGTCGCCGTAAATGCCGACTAATGAAGCTGAGAGTCCCCTCTGTTTGGTCAGCTAAATGGGCTAGCTCGGTCGGCCGGCCGGCTCTGCAGCTCCACACATCGACTGGTTCTCACGCCGGCATCGCAGAGTGAGTGGAAGTGAGACAGAAAGGAGAGAGTGGAAGTGGCTCTGACTGCAGAGTGGGCAGGGCTTGCATTAAGTGTGCTACTGCTTAAAGAAGCATTATTAGTAAAACAGCAATAGATGTTGAGGCGAGTTTGAGAGGGGGAAAAGAAAATGCATAAATAATGCCGTAAAATAAATAAACACAAGACTGCTGACAGTCGCGAGAATGAAATATCCAAGAATAGCTCCATTAGAAAAAAGAAGTATCCATCACACATACAGTATATCCATCCATCCATCCATCCATCCATCCATCCATATACATTTTATAGAATAGAAAAAATAAAATAAGACAGATGAAGGAAAAAGCACAGATAGTGACACATGAACACAAAAATGTCACAGCTGGCCATGAGAACAGTTTCCATTCAAACATGCAATTAAAACACAAAGAAATTATCCCACTGTAATTCAGCAGCAACACTTACATTCTTGAGCCTTCGACTGCAGTCACTTCCCCTGGAGAACGAGACAAAGAAAAGGCGGAGAGAGAGATGAGCCACTGGAATTGCTATAAAAGCAGACAACTTTAGGACACATCATCTCCCACACAGGCATGCAAAATAGCAGCAGAAAACACAACTCACTGAAAATACAGAGCACTTCAAGTGACTTGCAGCCCACTCAGACAGAACAGGCTCTGTACTTGCATCTCTGTCTGCAGTTGGTTTTCATAGGAGGTTTTTTATTTAATAGTTTCATCTGGAATAAAAGCTGAATCACAGAAGATATAGAAAGCCCCCTTCTCTATAGTTACGAGTATTCATCATTCAAACGATGATCCTTTTTCAAGAAAGACGCGGAGGAGATGTCATCGTGGTAGCCGAGTGGTACGACTGCCAACTGTTCTCCCAGAGGTGCAGACGCACCGCAGCGGCGGCCACTCGCCGCCACAGATGTTACCAAAATGAGAAGATGGGGAAGCTCGCGGTTTACCACATGAAGCTATAAACGGGAAACTTTTAAGCATTTGTAAAACTGATCAACACCCTCTTCTGTAGTACAAACAAAACCTTCTCAGATTAGGACAAAAACAAAACAACAACACTAAAGTAGAGACATATGTGAAGCACAGCAACACAGAAGCTCATGAATTCATCCCGTTCGTCCTTGGGAAAGTGCATACCTGACTGCTATGGAAAATAACAGATGTAACCTTGAGCCATAACATAATAGGAGAGTGTTTTTAAATGCCTAGAGTATAGAATAATGTTAAATATTTAAAATAGCATTTTGGCTTCGTTCCACTGTCTTTTTCTCCCCCTGTTCCACTTATTTTGCTACATTTATATCTGTACATTCCATAACCTGAGTCACAAAAAAAGTAACTCACTAAATGAACCTCAAATTGCACGTATGAGTTTTCCATGACAGCAGATATGTGAGAATCAAAGAAGAAAGATGGATAGAAGGAGAACATATTTACTGTGGAAGTATAGCTGGAGGGGATAATCTGCAAAACCTCCCTGTCATTTTTCACCCCATCTTCCCGTCAGCCAAAACTCTGGGACAGGTTGTTTTTCCTTTTGTCGTTATGCAAATAAAACTGAAAGACAAACGCCTCAAATTCCAAAAGACATTAGATCATATTTAGAGGCAACAATGAAGTATAAATCTGTCATTTTAACTACCAGTCACCATCTGTGATTTTAATCAGTGCGGCGGCAGTCATGAACAGGGAGAGCATTGTCTACAAGGTACAAGCTCAAAACCTCTTCTTGAGTTATGGACATATTCTTTTAATTTGTTTCTTTTAATGTACGTAGCATTCAGCATGTATATGAAGAACATTTATAATGGTTTACTACTTGGATCACTCGACAATGTCTTGGCAGATTTAAAGGACTCGTCTTTTCTTGTGTGTTTATTTCTCTGAAGACGAGTGGAAACATTTGACTTGATTTATTTTACTTTGGGCATTACACAACTCCGAGCAGAGGCACCACTTCTCTCTCCTCTTCACTTTCTCATCTTTGAAATCTGCATTTCCATCAACACAGTGGGGAACAGGTAAATATTTTCAAACTGAGCTCACGCTGAACCTGTCCATCTTTACAACAGCTTGTTCCAGACTACTTCCTAGATCAATAAATGTGTGCCCAGTTTCTAGCAGGTGGAGCAGAAACTGTCTGTCAAGGCTACAAGGTGCAAAAAAGAAAGAAAAAAAAAAAAGGATCTTGTCAGGTAGAGGGTTACATAACCACTGGAAATAGCACAGGCCCACTAAAACAATGACACTACAGTTCCCTCTCAGGTGTATGTTGATGCCACAGTCTTCTTTTGTGTTCCTGGTATTCTGTGGCGAGTAGGACGACAGCGAGTACGGAAAGCATCGCTGACAGAATGTGTAAATCAAGTTAACAAGGAGCTTGGAGTCAGTTGCTGGTTCATTCATGCTGCATTGAATCTATACAATAAAAGGCATACTTCAGTTTAAATAGGAATATAGCAAAAAGGCGAAACTCCAAGTATTAAAACGTGGAAAAAATAAAATATTCGCTCTGTAATCCCATATTTGCGCTTAAAATGTAAAGAGAATTAAAGATGCGGGTCCTCGCACCCTTGTGCACGTTCAGGCTGCAGTGGAAGCTTGTATGACTTGCATGTAGATTCTTCAGGCCTGGACATTTAGCGGATGACACCACCCACGACTCTCTATGTCAAACCATTCAAGAGTTATGGCAGAAAGTAGGAACTATCAAATATCGACCAATCAGAAGAAGGGACGGGGCTAATTTGCACCAATTATGTTCAAGGACTCAAAACCGAGTCAGATCACACCACCCACGACTCTTTATGTCAAACCATTCAAAAGTTATGGCAGAAAGTAGGAACTATCAAACATGGACCAATCATATGAAGGGTGGGCACGCTTTTTTGAGTCTAGCGTCGCCACGGTAACGCTTTTGACTGAGAAAAGTAATGCCCATCGTCGCAGGATGGAGACGCACATTTTGATGTATAACACACCTGGGTGCACGTTACGGTTCGGGCGAAGAAGCGGCCGAAGAAATGGCATAAATTGAGCCAAAATTACACAATTAATTCAAAATGGCAGAATTCCTGTTCGGTTTCGGCCATGGCGCCAAGAGACTTTTCTTTAAGTTGTGACATGATACAGGTGTGTAACGATTTTCGTGCATGTACGTCAAACCGTATTGTGGGGCTTGAGGCACAAAGTTTTCTAGAGGGCGCTGTTGAGCCATTAGGCCACGCACATTAATGCAAAACATTGAATATCAAATTTTTCGCCAGGCCTGGCTTGCGTGCAAAATTTGGTGACTTTTGGGGCCCGTTTAGGACGGCAAAAAGGCCCTCCTTTCGTCGGAAGAAGGAAAATAAAAATTCCTGCAGATACAATAGGGCCTTTGCACTGTAAGTGCTCGGGCCCTAATAAATGATGCCGGCGGTTGTTGCTAAAATTCTGCTAACTGAATTTAAATGTACTGAATGTAGCTCTGTATACGGCACTGGGTGTTGCAAAGCTTTTACAAGGCTCATGTCAGACTGAAGATACATGGTGCACCACCGTGATGTACAAATTATTCATGACTGTTTTGTTTATCTTGCGCTGTGACGTCAGACTGTGTGTTGGGTGAGACAGTCAAGATGGGATTCAACTTAATGTCAGAATTTAAACCTTAAGTTTCTTCTTTACTGTCTTTTGCATGGCTAAATGTGTAGCTGCATACATCAATCTGAACAATATGGGGACATGTGTAAATTAACAATAACTTCCCAAGGAATCAGTGTTCACAGCTACTGTAAACTTGGGATGAATCAGTGCGATAAAATGACATTTACCACTGCAATCTTCCACACATCCTCATAATAAAGGCTATCTAACCAGTAGTTTATACAAAGACACACGTATCCGCACACAGAAAACACTTCAGCGCTTTCAAAAGCGTCCTTGTCCTGGCAGAACCAGTCAAGCAGCAGCTCCTGAGACCGGTTAAGATTAGCGCTGCCCCCGCTCTCGCCTCGTCTCCAGAAGCACCTTCCTAAACCCTTGAGTGAATGAAACCTCGGTTATATGCGACAAGCATAAGAGCACTGCATGCTTAATAACACATAGAAACACCCCCACATTCACACCCACACTTACAATATAGATAAAACATGTCATGCAGCTGGCTTTGTTACCAAGCAACAAAGTAGGAGTCGCGGTTCAGTAAGCGATGCAAACCCTTTTGTTGCATGTGGACAGAGACTACTTGTGTCAAACAGATATACCATTGTTGCTTCATCAACAGGCTCATAAAAACTTCCATTGACTGTCATGTAGTAATTTGCGACGCAGTGAACTGGCTGATTGTCTGAAACAGAGAATGACAGACAGGTTGACTGGCAGAGAGGCACACTAAGAGGCACACTGAGAGACGCACTAAGAGACGCACTAAGAGACACACTAAGAGAGAGACACACTAAGAGAGAGACACACTAAGAGACACACTACACGCATCCAGCGCTCAAGATAAGCTTTCCATCAACAAACAGCTGAAATGTTCAACAGCAACACTCAGCGCCCTTGATTTTTTTTTCCCTCCCAGTGTTCGTGATGTCATGTTGAAATAAAAAAATAAATAAAATCTAAAACACATTGAGCTTATAATATTTAATATTTATTTAATATTTCTTTATAGGACAGAAACAGAAGAACTGTGCTTACACAGGAAACTGAGACAAGTTACCTTAAAAAGACCAAAAGTGATAACGTTTGTCGATATTGAGTCTTATTTTTGTGTAACTACATCTATAAATAGTAAAAAAAAAAAACAGTGGTGTACATTTAAATATCCCTTTATTTTATCAAAAGTCAGAAATAAGACAAAAGGTCTCTATTCCCCTCCACAGAAGATTGACCCCCCACTTCTGTTGACAAAGGCCTCCAAGTGGTCCACTCCAATAAAAGTTATGGATGGTGGTAAGGAGACAGAGATGTCTTTAATATTATACTTCACGGCTCATTTTAAGCTCAATTCAATTCAGCTTCATTTTTATAGCACCAAATCATGACAAATGTCATCTCAAGGCATTTCAAGAATGCAGTTCAACTCATTCCAGATTTTTCCAATTAGGACAAAGTAAGGCTATAAAACCAATTAAAATGTTTTATCACAATTAATCGACAGATGTTTTGACTTGCAATTAATCCCAATCAATTAAATAAATATTATTATATTAAATAAAGCTGCAAGCAGTGATGAACGGGCCCTTGCGCGTGCAATTTGCACCAATTATGTTCAAGGACTCAAAACAGTCCCCGATGACACCACCCACTACTCTTTATGTCATACCATTCAAAAGTTATGGCTGAAAGTAGGAACTATCAAATATGGACCAATCAGATGAAGGGGGGGCGGCGCTTTTTGGCATCTAGCGTCGCCACGGTAACGCTTTTGACTGAGAAAAGTAATGCCCATCGTCGCAGGATGGAGACGCACATTTTGATGTATAACACACCTGAGTGCACGTTACGACTTTTGGGGCATGTTTAGGGGTGCAAAAAAGGCCCTCCTTTCGTCGGAAGAAAGAAAAAAAAAAAGAGAAAAAGAATTCCTACAGATACAATAGGGCCTTCGCACTGTCAGTGCTCGGGCCCTACTAATAATAATAATAATACAACATGTCAAAAACACATCCTGATAGTCTAGATAGGGCAGACTGTTCAAACAAGCAACAACTGAAATTTATCTGAATAATTAAAAAATAAAAGTCCCCTGTTTTTAAGCATATTTTAATTAACATATGTACAGCCTGGTTCAAAATACCACTTTGGTTTGTATTGGTTAATTTGACATCCATCACAACTCTAAGTTTTTTTTTTTTTAACATTCAGGTGAATTTACACTAAAGGAGCTGGCAGCCACAGCTAACTTTGACTGTCACACGGTGGCCCATTATTGTTGGCTTTCAGAGCAACACGGCAGCTCACCACATGAGTAAAGTATAAATTAAAGATTTTTTTTGTATTTTATAGTCTATGACAAAAAAAAGGCTTCAAAACTGCCCATCATAAAACCAAAAGGTCACGAAACTGATGCCTCGTCCAGTAAATTTTACTGTCTATTAAAGCGTCATCTTTTCACGTAACTCCAAACTACAGTTTGGCTGAGGGTCATATTTCCTGAAATAAAGAATAATGATTGTCGAGCTAAAGTTATCAAGGGATTGCATCAAACTTTTCTTTGAAACATCCCCCATCCCAAGCAAGCACCAGGCGACTTAGGAAAGGAAAAACTACCCTTTAACAGGAAGAAACCTCTGGCAGAACAGACTCAGGAAGGGTAGCCATACCTCAACCAGCAAAACCTGGAAATATTTTATAGACCCAAACATATTTAAACTTGTTTCTCTGCCTTATTCTGCAAAGGCAAGGCTCAGTGACAGCAAAAACTGGTGTTCTGTGGACCTCACCCTACTTATATACCCCTCAACACCCCCAAACTATGCAGGCGAAACATTTAAAATATGCAAAGAAACATAATGTAAACACTCCAAATCTACAATTAACTACCTAAAGAGGTGCAAACTAAAAGTTTAGCCATCGGTTTTCCTGATCAAAACACTTTAAAAAGCGGATAGATCTCGAAAGAGAAATGCATGCATGTTGGCCCAAAAAATTTCACACAACCAGAAACCTTTTAAAACTATGAATGAGTGAAAATCACCAACATAAGAACCATTTGACATTTGCTAAGTGGGATTTAATTGCTTAGTACTTACAGTCTAATCCAGATTTGCAGCATATAGAGTCTTAATTTCCATTCAGTGTATCTCTACCTAACATACTGTACACACACACACACACAGAACAGTAAAGGAAACACCGAGGCTTCGGGTCTTACTTGGCAGTGGGACGCGTTGACGTGTCCTGCAGGTCTCCAGGGTCGAACAGCTGGGAGCCCTTCAGTCCTACCTCCTCGCAGCCGCGCAGAAACACACTGACATTGTCCTGTTCAGAGAACAGACACACACACGTCCATTATAATACAATTGTACCACAGCACAGATACAAAACTCACACGCAAACTGATTCAGATGAAGTTAAAACAAATGGAACTAAATAAATGCAGCTGCAGAGTTAGTTATCCACATGAACACCACACATCAGCTGCATCCACTCTGGAACAGTCAGTTACTCAATATTAACCTTAACTTTGACATGCACATAATTTAGACTAGACTTTATTGATCCCTTCGGGTGACTCCCTCTTGGAAATTCAGTCTCCAGCAGTTTTTAAATGTTTATGGTCTTAAATTCTTAGATTTAAAGTCTTAATTCTCTAAAAGTGATTTATAGAATAAAGTTTTCCTTAGCCATGATTCAAAGACTCCTCATAAACATCAAGAATAAAAATAAATCAATAAGTTGTGGAGTAATTCTTGATTACAGCACATAAATACTGACAAAGGAATATATCTTAAGGGCTGCCTGTCAATCAAAAACTTGACCAAATACGTTTTCCGTCACATTGACAATCTGTGGTCTGCTTCCGTTTCATCCACGAAAACAAATGCAAATTGTGTCTGCAGAACATGAAAGTCTGGATACCTGCACGACAGAAAAGTGACCCTGCCAGGTTTCGTGTCCAGGTTTCCAACAGCTTCTTGCACAGATTGTTCTGACTTCCACTTTTGAGCTTTTAAGTTGAAGTATTTACATCTTCTCAGTCAACTCTCATCATTCACCTGCTGTTCCTTGATAATTCCCTTTCCTTCTTTTCCTCTTTTCCTGAATTTCACGCCGTCTCCATAGCCACAGTCTTCCTCTCTCACTCCCCCAGTGCTCTTTGACAAACTCTTTGTTGGATGCAACCTGAGCCAAGTTCTCCTTTCTTGCTCCCAGGTTCTCCGTCTTTGTTTCTGTCCCTCTATCTTTCAGAGGGCAACAACCCAAGCCCTTCCCTCTCAGGGTGTCACCGTTTCCTCTCACCCCAATCTCGCTTGCAAACTCTCTCATCCACAAACAAGATGTGCTTACAACCACGTACAACACTTGGGAAGGGTTTTAAAGGGATTCTGCATAAATGCAAAACTAAAAGATTTATTTATACGTGCACGCCAGCAGCTGTATGAATATATACATGGTTTCAAAAGCAAACACACACACACACACACTTGGAAACACTTGTTCTCACAATCCTTTTCCCACTTCTAGCAAAACAGCCCTCCAAACCCACCCAGCACTTCCTGTGTTTTTGGGCCAGGGCTGCCTCACCAGCCCCACCCACAGGCACAAACACTCAGCCACACAAGCCTGGCCTGCTCCTGAAAGTTGACTCAGCAGTTTTTAGACTAGTTTCACTTTAGTTATGAAACACAGAGTGCAACTAACTGGGTCTACCAACGTGCAGCAGGAACCAGATGGTTTGTTTCATAACAATACCGAAAATTATTTCCACCTGGAGCTTCAATCGTGTCCATGAAGAAGCCAAAGTCAGTTTACCTCCTAAAAATCAGGTTGCAGTAAAATCATTTTGCAATGAATGACTGATTGAACTGAGTAAGTCAATTTGGACACTTGAAGGTCCTTGCAGAAGAGTCATAACTTAGTTAAGTTACAGAGTTACTGAAATACAACTTCAGATGAAAAACATATGAAATATTACAGTTTTATTGCTGGCTTTCTTTCATGCCACTCTTTACTTTCAATAAAAGTCACTGGTGATATAGTGATAAATATGATGAATAGGGATGGGCAGTATGGACTAAAAAAATTCATGACGATAATTTCTGGCATTTATCCCGATAACGATAAAAGAAAATACCAATTCAACTCCATCTTTTTAACTAAAAATCTATCTCGCTCTCAGATCCGCCATGTTTGTTACACAAAAACCTCATCAATGGGAATTTATCCTTCCTTCCTTCCTTCCTTCCTTCCTTCCTTCCTTCCTTCCTTCCTTCCTTCCTTCCTTCCTTCCTTCCTTCCTTCCTTCCTTCCTTCCTTCCTTCCTTCCTTCCTTCCTTCCTTCCTTCCTTCCTTCCTTCCTTCCTTCCTTCCTTCCTTCCTTCCTTCCTTCCTTCCTTCCTTCTTCCTTCCTTCCTTCCTTCCTTCCTTCCTTCCTTCCTTCCTTCCTTCCTTCCTTCCTTCCTTCCTTCCTTCCTTCCTTCCTTCCTTCCTTCCTTCCTTCCTTCCTTCCTTCTTCCTTCCTTCCTTCCTTCCTTCCTTCCTTCCTTCCTTCCTTCCTTCCTTCCTTCCTTCCTTCTTCCTTCCTTCCTTCCTTCCTTCCTTCCTTCCTTCCTTCCTTCCTTCCTTCCTTCCTTCCTTCCTTCCTTCCTTCCTTCCTTCCTTCCTTCCTTCCTTCCTTCCTTCCTTCCTTCCTTCCTTCCTTCCTTCCTTCCTTCCTTCCTTCCTTCCTTCCTTCCTTCCTTCCTTCCTTCCTTCCTTCCTTCCTTCCTTCCTTCCTTCCTTCCTTCCTTCCTTCCTTCCTTCCTTCCTTCCTTCCTTCCTTCCTTCCTTCCTTCCTTCCTTCCTTCCTTCCTTCCTTCCTTCCTTCCTTCCTTCCTTCCTTCCTTCCTTCCTTCCTTCCTTCCTTCCTTCCTTCCTTCCTTCCTTCCTTCCTTCCTTCCTTCCTTCCTTCCTTCCTTCCTTCCTTCCTTCCTTCCTTCCTTCCTTCCTTCCTTCCTTCCTTCCTTCCTTCCTTCCTTCCTTCCTTCCTTCCTTCCTTCCTTCCTTCCTTCCTTCCTTCCTTCCTTCCGGAATTTTTTGACGGTTTATCGTGAACGGTAAAATATCGCCCATTCCTAATGATGAAGTGCATTGAACAGTTAACGCTTGATTGGAATTAGATCCAGCAACAGGACAATGATGAAAGGTAACCGGCATATCTCCATCAGCATGGCTGAAAAAAGTATAAGAAACAAGCTGCAGCACTGGTCCAGTCCAGGTCCAAACCTCAACCCCTGAAATGCTCCGTTATCTCTTTATTATTGCTGTATATAAACAAATATCCACAAACGTTAATGGACAGTACAGAAAACAGAGTCAAAATTCTTTAATTCTGTACTTCGGCCTCCTTTTATTTAAATAAATGTCACAGCTGTCATCTGGTCAACACGATGAGAATACTAGGATCAACAACATACAACAAATTAAGAACACATAAATCAATAATTAATTAAAAAGACAATTCCACTTTGCAAAAAACATGGTGGAATCTTCAACCTCAGGATGTACATTTTTCTTTAGGACAAATGATAGGACGTTGTAAATGTGTGTTCTCTCAAAGGGGTCTTGTTGGTGTACTGAATTACAGTATAGCTGCAGTTTTAAAGGTTTTGTCCACATTTTTCTCGGTCTTCACCAGCTGGAATTTCACGCCATCCGAATACTAAAACAACCACTAACTGATGATCAGACCGGCTCCTTTAGGAGCCACTCACATCATAGCAAACAGGATCATTAAGTGGATGTTTGGAAAGAGCTTAAGAGTGTGGGTTTTTTTCTTTCCTTTTTTTTTGAAAATAAAGGACCACAACTTTAGTTCACTGCTAGAGGAAACTGGGCGTCTACCCCGAGGAGATGACTGACAGCAGAACATGTTTGCAGAAGGACTGGGAGGTGAAGGTTGACTGGGACACAAAGCCCCCGTCTACTCTGATCCTGATCCAAACAAGGAGTAACAACTTCGGGCAGATGTTGGAATACCAAAATTGTGCCAAGATTAACAGCCACGCCCGCCGATAGGGGGGGACAAACGGGTCTGTTGTCCCGGACCCAGGGTAGGGGGGGGGGGCCCAGAACTGGGAAAAAAAAATAAATAAAAAATAATAATTCTCATTAAATTATGGAATAATTTTTCAAAATATACCTATTTGTGGAAAAAAATATGTAGTATTTGAGTTACATAAAAGCTTGTTATTTGTTTTCTTCATAATTGTCCTTGTGGTCAAGAACCCCCAACACAAAAATGGTTTGGCCGCTGATCAAAATTTGATGTTATCATTTAATTCAACCATTAGAATGGTCAAAATGTCCGGTCTGCACAAGTCCGGTGCTCAGAAAAGAAGAGAAAAGAGAAGAAGAGAAGAAGAAAATAGAGGCCTCAGAGATTCTCTACACAAATATTTTAAAAAGGGTGGTGACGGTGAAGCTGGAATTAATAAAGTCAGCGTAGAGCAAGGTAAGAAACAGCACAGCCAACGTTTACCAACCTTGTAACTTAACCTAACTGGCTAGCTCTAATGTTAACGTCCATTAGCTTGTATAAAAACCTGAAGAGCAGAGGGAGAGGAGAGGAAGAGGGAGAAGGAGAGATCCTTTTGTCCGGGGCCCAGGCAAGACTGTCAGCTGGCCTGTTAACAGCAATTATAATTCCATATACATCTCTTTTCCTATCACATCTTAACACCGGAAAAGTGCTTCAATAGGAAACACCCCATCAGTGACAGCTAAGAGAGTGTAAGATCAGTTTTGTATGGTTTTCATTTACCTGAGATTCCTTTCATCAGAGCGAAAACATCACACAATATCTGATCAATATCAAAGTTGGAGTACGTCATTTTACAGAGGAAAGGATCAGAGTTCACAGCCTTACGCTGGACCTTAAATGCCACAGAAAAGCTGGTTCTGTTCTTAATCGTTTATGCCTTTTACAAGGATAATCCTCTACAGGACAGAGGAATCAGGCACAATGTCAGCCACCCTGCATGCAGTCACAAACAGTGTATATTTATCCTGGAACTCAAAGACCTTTTTCTCAGGAAACGTGTTACTGAAGCGGTAAAGTAAATATTCCTGGCTAGCACACTGTCCTGTGTAGGCATTTGCAGAAGAAGCATTCGTGCTTTCTTTTTCTTTGAGAACTATAGATAACGCTGTTGCAGCTTTGACAATATTATTACTCTATTTCCGTGGTAATATAAAAGTTATTAAATGACTAAATCAACAATAAAAAGAGAAAAAAACTAAAGAAAATGTTACTGGAACAATGTTAAGGTCATTCAGCCTGATCGGCACGCTATGATGACACAACAGGATGTGAATAAAGATCAGGTTTAGAAATGCACTAATTCCTCCCTGCCAATCGCAGCTCAGGCGCTCACACTCCTATCTGCATTACATTTGTTGTGAAAGGTTTTCATTTCATAAGGAATTATTTAATAAGTTTGTGTAGCATCTATAAGGTGACCAGATGAAGGTAAGAGATTAGTGGAGTTAAGAGGGTTTGTAAGAGCAGCCAAGGAGAGGATGGAAGAATGTAGCTTACCGTTTATAAATGTATATTTCCATATTTGCTTAAACTGATGACTCAGCCTCCTACTTTAATGGTTGTCATAGTTTCAAAGCAACGACCTCCTGTAGCGGTTCAACATGCGTACACTCATGACTACTTGTCTTAGACTCAAAATAATGAGCGGAGAAACATGCCAATGTGTGTCAGCCCGCTCACACACTTAAAATATCATTAAAATATTAGTACAAAAGCAAGGAACAAAGTTTACTGGCAAAAGATCCTCATTAGCAGTGTCGGAGATCACTCGTGAGAGCAGTGCGACGACTGTGTTGTAAAAATTGAAGTTCAAAAGTGATGCATTTCCTACATATTCCAATTAATTGTAAATGAGCTCAAAAAATGCTTACACAGCAGGAATTATTTACAGCAGAATCTCTAATATTCCCCCAGGATAACACATTTCAGCTGTATGAAGATTTGAAAATATCTTTTACGTTACTAATCAGCAAATTATGTCATTTTGAAAAGGTGTGCATGAATGCATGCATACATACGTGCATGCATTCATTCATACATACATATATACGGTACATGAATGCATGCATGCATTCATTCATTCATACATATATACGGTACATGCATGCATGCATTTATTCATTCATTCATTCATATATACATGCATGCATGCATTCATTCATTCATACATACAGTAAGGTCTAGAAATATCTGGAAAATTACAACATTGTTATGATTTTACCTTTATGCACAGTGGATTTGGAGAAAAGAAAAGTACGTGTTCAAAATAACACAATTGTAAATATGTTTAGTCTATAACTACCTGAAGTTTAAAATTTGCCCAGCGACAAAAAAATAAATAAAAAAATTTGCCTAGTGGTGCCCCTCTAATCGAATATTGATAAACTATCAGTGAAAAACACAAATTTAATACATACAACATGCAAATGTCTTTCAAAGTCAATAAATTGCCTTTTTTTTAATTTTATTTGAAGTCTGGAAAAAACAAAATTGAAACTATTCACGTTTGAGAGAGATCTCTACCACATGTATGTTTAGACACTCCAGAGCTTGAGCGCGCCCGCTGGGCGGCCCATACGACTGGAAACGTCACAACCAACCGGTTCAGGACACTGAGCCTTACAGGTTGGGCTGCCAGAGCACCGAGGCAGCTGCTATAATTACAAATCACTCTAAACTCCACAGAGACCCATTTTCCCATTAGCTTCCAAACAGGAAGAGGAAGGGGGAGTAGGCTGTGTTTTATTATGATGGGCCAGATAACAGCCGATTCCTTGTTTATATATTTCTCACCTCACTAATCACAGTCGAGAGGAAGAAAAAAAAAAAAAACCTTCAAGGCCACAGGAATTTAAGAGACAGAATCATGAAACTCCAAGTATAAAGGTCACATTGTACAACTCCCAGAGGTGCAATTTTCTTTATTCTTCATTTACATGATGCTTATCTTAAATGTTATTCTCAAACTACCTCTGTAAACATATTGTCTCTACTGAAGTGTTCATTGTCCCTTAGGTCTAATTAGTCCAGTAATTGTGCAGCCTACTCAGGATTGAATTTTTTTAACAATATCATTGTGTGCATAAATCACTGCTGTTTGAGACACCATATATTGCACTCTGTCCCCATCAGATTATCAGACAAATAATCAAGTTTTTTTATGTCAACAGATTGACTCCTCAGCTAATGACACATGAAAACTGGACCAAAAACAGCTAAAAATGGAAAATGGGAAAAAAAAACATACATAGCAGCATTTGCAGTTGGATATTTTAACATGGCTGTGAAGGTGAAAGAACAGTAAACTGGCTGAAATACTGCAAATCATTAGAGATGCACCGATTGATCGGCCGCTGATTGGTATCGGGCCGATAATGGCCCTATCGGTTTTGATCGGAGATCGGAAAATAATAGTTCAAAGCTGGCCGATCTGATGACGTTTATCACAACAACCGCCGCCCGCGCGGGCGTTCCCACATCTCAGACCGAGCTGTCCCAAGGGGGCGTCGGCCTCGCCGGTGTGGGAGTTTTACAATGTCTGAAAAGGACAACAAATTTGCAGTTTGCAAGGTGTGTGCAAAGGAGATACGCCGAGGAGGAATGTTACAAAAGAATTTCAACACAACAAAGCTGATGAGACATTTGAATGTTTTTCACATGAAGGAGTATATTGAGTTTCCAAAGTTAGCTGCAGTTAAGGCAGAGACAGAAAAGGAGGTGAAGCCACGCCGCTAACTCAGCTGAACCTAACAGAGACATATAAACGACAGCAAGAAAAATAAAAAACTACATCGTAAGGTAATGAATTCATATGCTTTGCTCATCAGTCGCTTTCGGTTGTAGAAGACATCGGGTTTAAACGCGTCGTTTGCAGCGGTTCTGCATTAATATTTCACTGATGAAATCCTGTCAGAGTTATGCCAAACTATATACAGTCCAAAGCCTCACGCAGGACGACAGTCGTGTCAGTCGCTTCAGGAGTGACATGTGGAGTTCTAGTAGAAGAGTTTTGTTTCACTCACAAGAGTTTCCTCACACGCGGCGGATGCTATCGCTAAAGCTTTCACAAAGCTTAAAGGAGCTTGAGGCAGGAATGAGGCAGGATTTATGAAAAAAATTAGTATACATTTTAAGTTTTCTAGTAATAATGTCAGATGAAGCGTTCCAAAACAAAAATAATGAGCCCTCTAGTGTATCTCTCCGTTGCCTTGAACAGGCTGTGTGCTGCAAAATGTGCTGCAATTTGGACTCCGAATTTCCTGCGCTGGGCGGCGGATGTGACGTCACACGACGCTGCATGTGCGTTCTCCCCGTTCTCCCGTGCCGGCTTCGCTGTTGGCTGCAGTACCCCCAACGGCCGTCGTGGCGAAGGGTGGCGCTAATGAGTCTCATTTCTTAAAAGGAGCCTCATGCTCCTTTAATAATTCATAATTATTTTTTTTTTTAAAGATTGAATTCCTCTTTCCACAGGAAAACTAAGGTTGATAGTTTACAACTTGTATCAACTTTTAGAGAGTGACATGTTTGCTGTTGTCTGTGTTGGTGCAAATGTTGTACATAATTATTACCACAGGAAAGCTGAAGCTACTAAACTACAATTACTCTTTGTAAGCCGAGTCTAAATCGTCTCTAAGAGTCTAGAGTGTGAAATATTGCACGTTGCCTCAGCCTGCAATAAAACAGTCAATTCATGATACTTTCTCATCTCCTAATTTTTATACCTAATAATACAATGTCAGTGTTGTGTACATGAGACAGCAATATTGACGAATTTATGGATTTCTCGCTGTGGTCGGTAAAATCGGGATCGGCAGATACTGGTTTTCGAGATCGGTGATCGTCCCTCAAAATCCTGATCGGTGCATCTCTACAAATCATGAGACAAATAGGAAATACTGGACCAAACCCGTTGATGATCCTGATTATAACATTAATGCATCAGCAGCTACAATAAACCTGTTATAAGTCAGATCACTGCTTTCTGAACTCTGCTTATAACTGTGATCTGGTCTGAAACCTTGATTCAGAATAAAACCATCAATACTTGTGACAAAACCGTTTTTAAGACAGCTCTCAGTCTCACTTAGGTGAGCAAATAAGGAAGGAACAGAAAGAACATTAAGCGTGAGCTGAGCTCCAAACATATCAACTTACACCGAGCCCGTTTACATGCGAGCGCTGGTCCTGAAAGGCCATTTCATTCAGATCAAGGTCCGAGGTCGTCATGAAAGAGCTCTACTGTAGTCCACTTCACTCAACTGAAATGTATCAGTGTTCAGATCCACTTCCATTCACAGGCTCTCATTCAAACCAAGCCACAAACTAAGAATCTTCACTAAAACCACAGAAAACAACATAAAATATTAATTCCAGATTTCTGAACAAAGAAGGCTTTTCTATCTGTTCTAACCAAAAAAATAAATCAATACTTCCGATGGAAAAACATACAATAAAGAAACAGTATAAATGATTGGAACATATATTATCCTCCTAAAATATCATGATCAAGAATGTTTAACAGACCAGAAGTCTAAAAATGTTCTGGCTTCACGTGGACTTGTCTGACAGAACAATGAGACGCTTGTTAACGGTTCAGTATTGCACATGACTGCTGATGGACACCTTGGCTGTGGAGACTGAAACTGAGAACATTCAGCTTTAAGTATCTGTAACAGAACCTGGTTACACATGTTGTCACTTCAGATGTAGTCTTTTTAAAAACACTAAATCAATGTCTGCTGCTTCATTTCAGCAGTGTGTGTGTCTGTGTGTGTGTTGGGGAGGGGCGGCCCAAGTCTGGACTTGCAACACTCCATCCATCCATTCTACAGCCAATGCATCATCTCACAGTCCAAGCTGATGTCCACCCTGAAAATTGGATAATTAACTTTACATCTTTGCACCCAAGTCATATTAGCTCTATAGGATTGCGGTACACAATGTATTTAAAATGGTACGCTATAAAACACTCGTTGTATTTCTTAATATAACTCAAATGTAAGTTAATCTGTGGAACAACTGTAAAGATGAAATTAAATCATGTAATTCACTAAGTAAGTTTAAACAAATCTTTAAAATCAATACTCTTTATGGATACAAAACGGAAATGGATACATGAACTGACAGCCAGTGACCAAAGTGCCTTGATCAGCTGAACCACTTTTTCTTTTCTTTTATGCTTTTCTTTTAGAAGTTCTGTGAAATGAAGAAATGGTAAAAACAGAACATTAGAAGGGGTAGGACTAGAAAAGTTTTTTGAAACTTCATCCTACACCCTTTCAAACAGGAAATATGTATCTACATATACATTTGTCTCTTTAATTTGCTGTTTTGCTTATGTTTTTTTTTTGGTATATACATTTTATGTATTCTGATTATTGTTATGTTTTTGTTTTAACCTGTTTGAATAAATAGTTAAACGGAACGAAACGAATGTCTGGTTAGCGATGCGCACATGCAGAAATGCTGCAGCACTGTAGTTGGCTCTCTATCAAAGAAGAAAACACTGCAGAAAAAGATTCAGGTCTCCCTGGAGACATTTCATGATATCTGCAAGAAAAAAAAACAGTAAAATGTTGAGTATAGTCCAAATGTCTTATGTCTAATGTGTTATCTGCAGTCTTGCAATTTCTTTTTCCAAAGTTTCAATGACATCAATACTAATTTTCCAGTTTCTTTAGGAAACAAAGGAACTACAGGACTGCTGCTAGACTAATGCTCCATTAAGATAACTCACCCTGCACCACCTTGTGCTTGCTTGATTTTAGGTTAGACATCAAGAATGGTGTGTGTGTGTGTGTGTGTGTGTGTGTGTGTGTGTGTGTGTGTGTGTGTGTGTGTGTGTGTGTGTGTGTGTGTGTGTGTGCGTGTGTGTAGACGATATGATGAGAGCTCCTGAATCATAGGCTATGACGGATGTAGAATAACATCATCAGCATGCATTGACAGTAAACATCAAGCACTACAACAAAGTGAACCACACTTAAGTGGAAGCGTTTACGGGTGCTGAAAAGATTTAGAAAAAACTAAAGGTGAAGGAGGAGAATGTGGTGAGGGGGACACGGCCAACTTGGGCTGTCAGTTTTGCAGCTTTGGATTCTAGGTGCAACATATTAATTAATAGATATTTGCATGTTGCTTTTTAATTGGCTAATTCACAGACAAAATCCTGACACACAAAATAACCTCTTTGGTCTCAAGTTGTTTCGAATACGTCATCATTGAACTGCTCACACTGTACAACGTACAACCATTGTTTTAAAGCTACAGTGAAAGACATCACCACGATTCTTTCATGGTCATTCTCTGTCTCCAACAACCCAGAAATCATGCTGTGTGCAGGCATTACACCGAAACAGAGTGATATCCTAATTAATGTCACTGTAAACAAAACGGGTTAAATCTGTGCTTTGCTCTGTGGGAGGACAAGGCGTGTCTATGGGCAGAAATATGTGCCACTAGAAACTGAATTTGAATAATTTATATTTGAATTTCAATTGCTCAACTTGAATAATTGCATTAAAAAACTGAATCTGAATCACATAATTTGAATTTGTATTGTTTAATTTGAATCATTGCTTTGAAAAACTGAATCTGCATTCAGTTCTCACAATTCAAATTCAGTTCTTGCAATTCAATTTCAATTTTTCTGTGCCAGACATCCGGGTCTTCCGGAGGAAGAGCAATCGAGTGCAGATACAAAGAACTCCTTTTCACGTAGCCTACTATAACCTGTATTTTCTTTCAACGATATAAACGACCAATGGGAGCTAGATATTTCTAAACCTATTGTGTTTTCTCCATTCTGTGTAAAAAGTGTAGATTTATATCTTGCCGTTTTGTAGAAATATTTCTGCTCATAGACAGTTTGACTCATCTGGGGTAAAAAAAAAAAACAAACAGCCATCCGATTAATCAGTTTACCTCTAATACTATTAGAGTGTTTTCCATTTGCATCTTAATAAAATAGATTGAGAAAATAAACTAAGATTTGGAGTTTTGCACAGTACAGAAAATATTATAACTAAGACATGAATAGAGCAATACATTAATGCATGTTTAAAAACTGAATATCATATAGCATAGGGAAGAGCCAACTTTGCCTTTTGTAAGTTATGATATGAACCTTTTCGTCGATCCTCAGTCTGTAAATTATAAACTGACTATTTATTACCAGGTATTTGGCCAAAAGAAAGAAAGACATTCACTGGCAAGGATAAATCTGTACAGCAATACTTTCATGTCAACCTCCAACACAAGTGACCACCGTGCAGTCCGCACCATGATGCCACTTACGTACTGTGTCATACAGTACATAAGGTTTTGACATTTGCTCTGGGAAAACAGGTTAGCGTAAGTTTTGAAGTTAGACAGCAATGAATCAGAGTATTCCCAGAGTGTGAAATGCTCCAACAGAGAAAGGAAGTGGAGCTAAGCACACAGACATAAATCAACTCACATAGAAGGGGGGAAAAAGCAAGCTAAAGCATGGGGAAATGATCCAAGAAGTTCAATGGGTTAAGTTATGGCTGACACGCTCAATGTAAATCATGAGGTTAAAGGGCTTACCAGGCCAGCGATGGGTGTTGGAAGTCTGTTAATTTTCTTCACGAGGCCAGGCTTAATGGAGCTCAACAACCTAACAGAAGACACGAGGAGAATTAAACAAAGGGATCCACACACATGAACATGTGCATGTTTCAGTTTTTGTGACACCACCGCACACACACATGCAAACATTTCTCCAGCAGAAATGACAATATATTCCTACAAACTATGCCAGCTTGTTAGCCAAGAACAACCAGTGTCAGAGTCCCAATGTCTCCCCCTCTTCTTCCTGCCATCTCCATTTTCATCTTTTGTGAGAGTTTTCATCAGAGGAAGGACTGTAATGGCCCTGGCTTGTAAAAGAATAACCCGACCTTGGTTACAGAGTATTAGATATCCGATGCCCTGTGATGTTCAGCTCATTCATTTCAAGATGAATTACCATAATTTACCTTTTTTAGCTAAGTCACATTCCCAAAGCTTCATCTAATCCTGCTTCTGTTAGAGATTTGCTGGTACACAGTACATTCCAAGAATAACTTTCAAGTAACCCAAGGAGAAGATCATTTCAATGCTACATGTGTAGTCGTTTTTGAGGTGAGTGACCAAGAAAAAAAAAAAAAAGATATATATTTTTTTTCCTGGAGTTTTTTTATGTTTCTATTTCACATAAATTACAATTTTGTGACCTTTTTATTATCTTCCATAATGATTATTGACCATGTGGACAGATCTGCGGCCCATCGCAGGTGTGGCTTCTTTGTTCAGAGGTAGAGACTTTGAAGCACAAAGATGGCCTAAAAAAACAAGTGTGGTGCACCAGGAAAAAAAAGGAAAACATTGGATTGTCATTAGGCTGTGGAATTACCAAAACAAAATAACGAGCCTCATCACAGGGGGGTTCAATCTGTTTTCCCTTCTGCTACCAGGATTACATGCAAAAGCCATACTTGGCAACGCTTGTGTCGGCACACGGGGGTCCAAACTAAAGTTTTATAGTCATACAGTTCGTCCAGTGACTGATCATGATTCATGCCTGTTTTTCACTGGACCTTAAAATGCTGTCAAAGCATCAAATAAGAGTCAAATATAACAAATATTACATTTTTTTAAAAGATGGTGATGATCTTTTTTGTTTTTCAGATGTGGTGGAACCTGAGTTTGTCATGATTATGATATTCCAGTTGAAGGTTGTCAAACAAAAAAATTGCGATTAAAATATAAATAATTCATTAATGTACATAACCCTGAAAGAATAATATTCTTTCATATAAATGAACAGAGGAACATTGTTAAACAAAGTGTCTCTTAGCCTTTGAAGATAAGAAATTGTTAAAAAGATATGACCCGTTCTTAATAGAAGTCAAAAGCGCAACAAACCAATGTATTTTCTGAAACCACATGCAACATACTATGTAGCCTGTAGTATAGTATGCAGTGTGTACTGTTTCTGGTCTGGCCATTGTTAGTATGCCAGTTTAAAAGCAACTATGTTGCAGCACAATTGGAAACCTGACATGCTCTGACTGGCTTTTACTGTAGAAACACACTGCATTATGGGATACATTATACAACATAGACTGGTCACTTGTACAAAGATTTTTTTTCCCAGAAGTATAAAATGTACTACAAAGTACTTTTTGACAAAATCATTAGCACCTACAGTAGTTTTGAAACCATCCAAGGTTGGAACTAGGACAAAGGAACTCTGGGACGTTTTTAGCTCAGATTGTCCCCGGTGGGCGCAGAGGTTTCGTTGCTTTTATTATGCTCTCCACTATTACCCCTCTTTGCTCACCATTTCAATTATTCTGAATCTATGTGATGTTCACTATAGCTCTGTGAGCTGGTTTCATCGTTGTTGAAGTGTCACATGATGCCATAAGTGAGTGTGGTGTGTTTGGTAAAAAATGAAAAATTGAAGGAAAAAAAGTAATTCATTTCAGTAATTAAGTGTCTGGTTACATGAAAACTTTGACATTGGCCGGGTTTCCCAGATCAGTTAAGTAGTTCTTAACAGCGAAAGACTTCTTTCAAACCTTCTTAAGGAGCCTGTGAAAGAAAATCGCGTTTCCCAGAGTCGCTCTTAGCTTAAGTATCTCTTTCATTAAGAAGGAAATGAAAGATGCTGCTGACCCAGTCTTTACAACCATCTTAGTGAACAAAGACTCACAGATCCAGCCGCGTCAGGCAAAACAATATTACACCAAGCAATGAGATATTAAAACAATGCACCCCGCACAAGTTTTGATCTATTTTATACTTTAGATTTATATTGTTTAGCATTTATTGGTGACAGCAAAGGGGGGAAAAAAAAGAAAAATAAGGAATAACAAGTGTGTTCCTGTATATGCTTTATGCATTACGCACAAATACAATGATCATCATGAATATCATTTATTTGATGATTTGGCTGCTATACAGCATGTTCTCGCTGCAAATCAACCGCGTCACCGTGCGCGAAGCAGAACTGTTTTTATGAACGCATTCGTGCGTCAGCACTTCAGTCCCCTGGACGTGCTGTCGGACCGCGCTGTCCAGGCAGCCGGGACACCGATCCTCCTGCGCCGCGCCCGAGCGCATCTATGTGATGACAGGGAAGCAGCAGCTGATCAACGGGATCCTTTGATGAATCGTTCATTACAGTCTCAAATATAATCAATCGTGTCGGTTTATATTAAAGAATCTTTTTGCCCGGAAGAAAAAAGAGCGAAGACAACGACCCATAACTATTTTCTTCTCTTGAAAAAACCCACCTGCGGGATGCAGCAGCATCAGAAGAGCAGGAATACGTGCGTGGCGGGGATGATCTCTGCAATCTGAAGCCCTCTATAATTGTAAAAAGAATTTCACTTATCACGGGTTCTTTTTGGAACATAACCCCTGCGAAAAACCAGAGATTGCTGTAATTCCACGTTGCGATTTGCCAGAAATAACGGAGTAACGCACCGTTTGGATGAAAAAGGGTCATTGAATTATATTTATCATCTTAATTTTTCATTATAACGCACAGGCAGCAGGGAATTAGTGCGTTAGGTAGCAGTGCTGCGTGTGAAAATGCGCTGATAGTGATCGGTGATCGATTTGCCTGGCATCGATTGATTTGGTTTCAGAACCGGACAGCTGCTCCAAAGAGCTTCTGAAAGAGCGAAACTAAAGGACGGTGTTAAGAAGTCATCTGGGAAACACCCATATCTTAGGGTTCTCTCTTAGTTCAAACCTTCTTTGAACCTCTCTTAAATCCTTAAGAGAGGTTGGATCTGGGAAACCCGGCCATTTACTGTATACATCATATCCTGAAATGCATTTAGAAAAATATTCTCATTGAAAATAATTATCATAGTAAAAGATCTGCTGTTTATTAGCATTTTTTCGTTCAGTGTTGATTTCAGAAGAGCTACGTTAAACTGACTTGCGAAACTTGAGTAAATATTTTTTCCTTCTCCCAACTCAAGCCGCTTGTTGCTCGTACATCTGCATAGAAATCATTTCATTCCCATCTTACAATGGCATTCATTTCCATGACAAGCGTGTAATTGCTCGTCAGCAGCTCTATGTGACAAGACAACGGACCCAGTGGGTTTGACTTTATCTTGACTTCCAGCCAGTCTCTCTTTTAAAAACTTTGTAAATGTCAAACTGATGTGAAACTCTGTGGGAACAGAGGACCAGACGTCCGGACGACTCACTACCACTGAGAATGTATCTTGGTGATGTTTGCTGCTTCTGTTTAGTGCTTGATACTCTTTGGTATTATGACCGTATGACATTTAGCATCACTATCAACAACGAATGTCATCTCGCAATGTTTTGCAAACACGGCCTAATTTGCAGCATACAGTATATTTTAAATATTGCCACATTTGGCCACAGTTGGGCACAAAGTGATAAAAAAAAAAACATTTAGAGTTGCAACCAAAGATGTACATAGTTTAAAAAAGAAAAAAAAATCTCTATGTCTGATAGTAAATTGGAAAAAAACGTTGATTGTTGACTTTCCTGTCACACACAAAGTTGACTGTGACCTTAAACAGTTTGGAAAATCTCCCACTGGATGTTTTTGATAGGCTAACTAACATTGTGTAAAGGACACAAGAGGATGTTTTTCAAAAGGCATATCTTCAAACATTAGGACCTTGAACTATGGCATCAGTGGAAAAAAAAGAGAAATCAAAATAAATCAACCAAGACATCAGGAAAACAATTGTAGACTTGTCTTGTTCATCCTTGTTACAATTTCAGATGGCTGAAGGTCATCAGTTTAAACAATAATACACGTTTAAACAAGATGTGAGCCCAAAAGCTATCATAATACTGAGGAAGGAGACAGCTCGAGTCCAAAATGCCCAAACAAAACCAAGGAAAACAACACCGAAAGAGCTTGTTAAGATGCTGGCTGAAACTACGGAGAGTATCCCTATCCGCAGAAAAATGCATTCCGAACCAACAAAGATCTTAACTTTTGGAGGAATGTCCTGTGGTCTAATAAAACTAAAACTGAACAGTTTGGACATATTCATCATTGTTATGTTTGGAGAGTAAAAGGGCGAAGTCGGCAGGTCCCAGACCACCATCCCAACCACGGTGGTGGCAGAAGTATCACGTGTTAAGGATGCTTTGATGCAGGGGGGACTGGTGATCCCACAAAATACACAGCAACATTGGGAAGGAAGATTTTGTAGTTACAGTTCAGGCAACAGCTCGGGACATCTGTCCACACCCAAGTTTTAAATTTTTGGCTGGTCTTCCAAATGGACAGTGGCCCCAAGCATGCCTCCTTATTAGTTACAAAGATAAGGACTGACTGGCTGATATCTTTGCACCCAAAACACCCCCTCATCCCTATATCTTGTAAAAACTATTTGTTCACATTTGTTTTTTAACTGGATGATGCTTGGATGCTTCAGATCCACACTCAGTTTGTTGCACAGCCTCACTCGGTTTTTTGTTATGCAGAATCTTTTTATTGCAGTTTTACATCTTTGGCTCTTAAAATAAACATTTCCCTTAAACTCATACCCTCCCTCTCTCTTTTTCATGAAACATTTTTTGTGAGTGAATTGGCAATAGGTTGTTCCTGGCTCGGTATAGAAATTTTGCTGTTTGAAATTCTACCATATCAAAAAGTTTAGAAAGAATTTACAAATAATGAATTGGTGTTCCAGATACCAGACTTTATGAATTATTCTGCTGGCTCTTTAATAAGTGAACAGAACAGACAAAAAGTGAAGTTATTGGAGCGGCCATGACAAAGTTCTCTGCTCAGTTTAAAAGAAAGTATTTGGGCAGTGCAGTGAAAATGTTCAACCAAAAAGGCCCACAGACTAGTTCTGCCAGTTTGTTATGCAATTGTATCACATTTTAAACTTCCGACAGTAAGGAAAAGTAGTTATTTAAAAAAATCCTCCCATTCTGACATAAAAAGTGGGGAATCTTAAATCACCTGCAGCAAGAAGAGTTTCCCCAATACTCAGAGGGGGAAAAAAGTTGGTCTTTCTCAAAAAAGTATAGAACCTGAGATGAATATAAATGTGTATGCTACATGTATAAATGTGCAAATACATGCAACCTACACCCACAACAGAAATGGAAAAGAAATAAAAAACAGTAGGAGCCAATCTGTTGTCTATATCCACAATAAAAAATAAATAAATAAATAAATGTCAATGCTGGGTTTGTATAACTAAAACTGATACTCAGGAGCTAGAATTCAGAAAGAGTTTTTGGGCATGTGTGTTTTTAATTTCCTTTCAGCACCTTGAGTCAATAGGAATGGGCGGATAAGAGATCACATATCATCCTTCGGGATAGTTTAACAGGACATTAGTGTGTCTGATTTCTGGAACAGTCTCACTACAACTCAGAACACAAAGCCAGACTGTTTTATTTTAATCTTAAACCATCCACAATTATCATAAACTGATTGTAGTTGTCACTTTCCTACAACATGAGCTGTCATGTCATTATGATACCGACACAAACACTGTAAAAGCCATATGTTTCCCATGTTAATGTGGTAAAAGCCAAATAGGAGATGATTCCCCCATTAGAACTGGAAGTGTATTTACTGCTGGACCTCTTGTTTACAGTAAAGAACAACATATTCATTGTGAACAACATTATCAGTGTTGACCCAAGTAACTGATACGGGTCATAATCAGAGTCTGAATGAACGAGGAGATCTATTTCATGTCAACTCAGCTCTGGTTTAGGGTGACTCTTCATCAGGGGCACGGACATGAACAAAACAGTCTATGCAATTTTTAGTATGAAAAACACCCACTATAAAGAGAAGAATAGACCAACATAAAACAGTTTCAACACTACTTAGAGGCTGCAGTTTGTACTTACTCACAAAGCAGTATGCCATTCTCCAAACCTCCTCGGAAATCCTTGTCACCGAAACATCTTCCTGTTGCGGCCTACGGAGGGAACACAACCGGCGAGTTAGAAAACGGCTTTGAAAAAAAAAAAGCAGAAAAAAAAACAGAAGAAGCACAAAGCAGTAAAATGTTTTATAAGTTTCTGGATATGCAGTCTAGACAATCCATTTCCACTAAAGGAAACCAGAAAACAGGTGCAGCAACCTTTCTCAGCAGCCCTTTTACACGTTTTCTTCCCAGTAAATCCAGAGAACTGCATAGAGAGGTACACAAACAGTAGCTGGCCGTATATCAACGGAGCTAAACACTAACAAGCTTGACTTAAGCTGCAATCATCCCAGCCAAACGGCTCTGGCAGACTAATATGTGGTGACAGGGGATTTATCTGGCGATAGATGCTCAGACCCTTCGAGGAGGAGAAGCAGCATTCAGCTCATACAACCATAACAGTACATCATGAAACCCCTGCGTTTCTTCGGCACAAATAAATTATGTTTAACCTCTGGTTTCATCACATTTCATTTCAATTCGTGTCAGAAAGCAGATAACTTCTTTCACTAAACGATTTTCATTGTTGGGATGTGCATGCAATTTGCTTTTAAGTCCATCTAGCACAGGTGTCGGCAACCCGCGGCTCTAGAGCCGCATGCGGCTCTTTAGCGCCGCCCTAGTGGCTCCTGGAGCTTTTTCAAAAATGTTTGACCTTTTTTTTCCTTTTTCTCTTCTTTTTTTCCTTTTTTTCCCTCTTTCCTTTTTTTCTCCCCTTTTTTTCTCTTCTCCTTTATTTCCTCTTTCTTCCCTTTTCCTTTCCTTTTTAATCTCGAGATTTCGACTTTTTTCTCGACATTTCAACGTTTTTCTCGACATTTCAATTTCTTTCTCGGCATTTTGACTTTTTTCTCGACATTTCAACGTTTTTCTAGACATTTCAACGTTTTTCTAGACATTTCAACGTTTTTCTCGACATTTCAACGTTTTTCTCGACATTGTACTTTTTTCTCAAAGTGCATAATGAAAAAAAAAAATCTTCCCCCTGTTATAACTAATATACATACATGCAGCATGTGTTGTCTTCATTCTAAGGCTGAAACAAGACTTAATGTTTT
Organism: Cololabis saira; assembly: GCF_033807715.1. Lineage (NCBI taxonomy): Eukaryota > Metazoa > Chordata > Actinopteri > Beloniformes > Belonidae > Cololabis > Cololabis saira. The sequence continues at coordinate 9,403,819 of NC_084593.1, read as the reverse complement.
TGTGGCTCCAGACATATTTGTTTTTTGTGTTTTTGATCCAATATGGCTCTTTCAACATTTTGGGTTGCCGACCCCTGATGTAGCAGAAGTTAGAAGAGATCTTGAGATTTCCTAAATGTGTAGTCTGATATTTAACCACACAAACTCTATGGCAGCGAAGTTGAAGTTCAAACTAAAACTAAAATAAATGAATCTAAACCGTCAACGGCAGTCTAAACCCTTTGATTTTCTGTAATGCAAGTGAAACGGGATATGAAGTTCATAAAGATCAGAAATAGTGCACACAAAGACCAACGGTGAAATAATAGGCCCAACTTCTGAAAACCTACTGTTGCATGACATGTAGGACCAGGCTCACTCAAGATCCATTTATGCTCACAAACAATGGCTTCCATAAAAAGAGGGGACCCCTTTGGTCTGCTGGCATGAAAGCCAAAACAATTACATGATTAAATTTCCTGAATGTTTCTTTCGTGTTTATTTGCACAGCTGTGAGAAAAAGTGCAGACTTGTAGAGAGTCTGGTCTTGCTGAATGTTTCTGGCAGCGTCTTGGTTCTCGGGGGAGCCTGGACCTGTTACAAAAGAAATGGACTGCTGTATGTCAACAATTAGAGCAACAGTAAATCTCATTTCTGCAAGATGGGTCATGTTTGGACTTTGTGTTTGCTGCCTCTGTTTTTGCAGACATAAAAAAAAAAAAAAAAAGTACAGATTTTCTCCATCAGTTGACATCAAGGTACTACCTGCTACCATTCCCTAATGTAGGACATAAACAACACAAAAGCAATTTGTGAAGCTTGAGTGAAGGTTTTCGCTCATATAAACAGCAAACATGTGGTCCTTTGAGAAATACTGGGTTGAACCAAAAAAACCTCAAATCAAAAGAGTTAAAATGTTAAAAAAAAACAAAAAAAAAACGATGTAAATTCATCTCAGTATGAAGATGCAGTTGATTTGCTCAACATATGAAAGCAGCCTCAGTACAACGATGGCTTATGCTGCTTAAATATCTGCACAATAAGGTGTATAAAAACAGCAATTTGTGCTATTATGGGTGATTAAAGGCCATATGGACCATTTATTGGCTCAAGCAACTCTTGTCACTATTATGAAGATGCCAGATAAACAAACCACAGAAAATTATACTTAGTTTGTTTTGTTATTAATCACTGCAGAATGAAACAAAATAAGACAAAAACAGATAGTTTTACAGATAACACTTGGATTTTAATCAGATAGAACCACTTATCATTTTCTCTTTCTTGACAAAAGTTATGCAAAGCTGAGCCAGCTGGCTGTTGTCTTCGTTTTATACTGACTACACAGAGTACACGAGTGTTTTAAAATCACCTAAATTCTGAAAAGAAGCACGAGGCAAAATGTTTCCCAAGTTTTTCTACCTGTCTACAATCTGCAGGTTACTGGAGCTTTCGGTTAACGTGTGCAGCCCAGAGCCACTGGACAGCATTTTCTCAGATGAAAGCTCAGAAAAGAAGGATTTATGATAGTTACCATCCTCCTGCTTCATTGCACAGCTCGGCTGATCTGCTGTGCATCAGACTAAAATATCTTGGCCAGAAAAATACAAAAAATGACTTGGCTCTGCCTACGGAGGTTCAGCTTAATCAATGACATTAAATCTGTCTCCAGAACAGCCACAAGGATAAAAGTTGTGAAAAAAACTGCCTTCCTATGGATATAAATTTATGAGGACACCAGACTGCAGACTCCTATTAGTTAATAACATTTCCATGATTTGCACTCCCACAAATGACATCGCCAGATAATAACATACACAAGAAAGCAGCCATTCGTCCACTTAATATTAATAGCAATCACAGCTTTGGAAAGCTAAATAACAGCGTTCCATTGTCTGGTTTTAAGACAGTAAAATTTCCTTGTCTGATCACGGTTGAGACTCAGTGGCCTAGATACTTTTATATCCAGAGCTTAAAAAAAAATTGCAGCTTAGTAGATGGCCTTGATTTAGGAGCACCTCAATAAATGTGTCAGTTAGATATTAAAGCTGTCCTTGCTCGTACCGTTGCCCTGCCATACTTTTCAGCGATTATGGTCACAGTCAGAAAGATGGCCGAGATTAAAAGTGCATGCACAAACCTGACACAATTATTAAAATGATTTTTTTTTTTGCTTCTAATGAGGAAAATACCTCTTCAGATTGGTATCACACGGTTCCAGGTAAGGCCCTTTTAGGAATGAGCTGTGTGACAATAACCCTGTTCAGACTGCAGGCAAAACTGGCCCAAATCTGATTTTTTTTGGGGGGGGGGTGAGGAGACCAGGTCAGACTTCTTCAGGAGTGGTGTGAACGATCAAATCTGTGCCCAGATCTGATTTTTCTAAATCAGATTTAGACCACTTCCATCAGTGGTTCTGAATCAGACCCAGGTCAATGTGCCCGCAGTGTGAACAACCAAGGATAAGGATTGGATGAGTAGAAACATCAGTAGAGGGAGAGTGACGTGTTAGATCTCATTAGTAAATGGGGAGATACTTCAATTCAGGCAAAACTAAAAAGGATCGTACCGTTTTTGAAAAGAACAGCAAACAAAATGGAAGAACGAGGACATGGGAGTCTACGTCTGAAGTCTTTATTGTTGTCCAAAACCGCAAACAGTTGACATTGGAATCCGATGTAGGCCACATTTTTAAAAGGTAACGTGAACAGTAGGGATGGGCGGTATGGACTAAAAAAATGTATCACGATAATTTCTGGCATTTATCCCGATAATGATAAAGATGACGATAAAAAACATACCAATTCAACTCCACCTTTGTAACCATAAATCTATCACCACATTCAGTCTTTGGAGCCCCAAAAACATTGCTCTAAAAGAATACTAAATGCTACTAAACTACACCAATTAAATTGAATTAATAAAAACCAATTAAATGAGTACACCTGTACTGCAAAACTGTAATGACTCAAATGAAACAAGTTTGAAATGTAAGAACAGATTCAACATTTATTCAAACTGTATGGCTTAAACAGTGCAAACAGCAAAAATACCATTGTCCTTCAAGTTTTCTTAGCTTATAAAATCACAAAATAGAAAAAAATACAACCTGATAAATAAAGAAACAGTATTGCCATACTTTGCACTCACTGTTTTTTTGCAGACTCTGCACATAATAGATGATGTTTGCTCCTCGTCTCTCTTTTTAAATCCAAACCAGTTCCAGATAACGGACCTGGAGCCTCGTTTAACAACGAACTCCTCGCTCTCAGATCCGCCTTCCGCCATGTTTGTTACACAAAAACGTCATCACAGGAATTTATCGTTTTTACCGCGAGATGACAAATTCTTACCGTGGGGAATTTTTTTGACGGTTTATCGTGAACGGTAAAATATCGCCCATTCCTAGTGAACAGCCAAACAAAATAATGGGATCTGAGGAAAATATCCACTTGCAATGTGTCAATAAGGTTTCCTCGAATTATTAAATTATTGGATCAAAGATATTCAGTAAAACTGTTTTTTCCCTGTAGATTCTACTCACGTGACAATGGGCAATCAATTAAATTAGACATAAGTGCTCATACAGTCACATTAGTTGTATAAAACGGTGTACCAGCACTTATCTCTAAATTCAAGATAACTGGACGATGGCTGTTTAAATAAACGGACAGGCAGGTAAACAAACAGCCTCCATTGTGACAGTTTCCCCAGTTAAAGTCCTGTTGCAGTTTTCTCACAACTCAATGTTGTTATTAGGCTAACTAACATGGTGTGGAGTTTGGATGCTGATCTGATTTTTTCCTCAGTGGGCCACTGCTGTCCCACTGAGAAAGGCTGGGACTGTGTTGGAGAGCTCCTGCAAAGTGGGGGGATGTGACTGAGCTGCAAAAATGTTCAACCATGTGGTAACGGTCAAAGCAAGATCCCGGACGCCGGTCGTCCTGGCAGGACGCAGGACACCGCAGTGCAACAAGGTGACCAGTGTTAACCTCTCCACACTCCAGTGGTTTTGATGACCTGGATGACCTGGTCGGAGCGGCATCCCACAATGATACAGAAAAACACCAGGTACTCATTCACACGTGACATCAGCATCTTCTGCTGCCATACAATCAACAGTGCATTTGGAAAACAGGCTTTAGAAACCAACTTCAAAATGAGATGAGGAAATAACTAAACACATCCAAATGAGGACCCTTCCCCATCCATGTATCATAAATACAAAATAAAATGTAATGCCTCTAATACAATGGTTCCCAACCTTTTCCAACTCAGGGCCCACTTTTATGTCTCAAAAATGTTCGCGGCCCACCTCCGAACTTTTTAATTCCCCCTGTTGCTAGCCAGCTATCCATCTTTATACTCCAGTTTCAGGTATCAGCATCAAACGTAAATGAGTCAAGTACAATGCAGTCCCGCTGCAAAGTGGTCCGACCGATAACAACAAAAGTTCCTATCGCTCATTTGCTTGTCACATGTCTAATACTTGAAGGAAAACAAAACAAAATAATGAAAATAATATTTAAACATTTTTAATATAATTTTAAACATAACTGAGATTTAACATTTAAAACATTATTCTGTATATTTTCTATATAATAATACCCCCCCCCCAAAAAAAATATCGTACTTTTTTGGAAATGATTCGGCGGCCCACTTGCAATACCTCCGCGGCCCACCAGGGGGCCGCGGCCCACAGGTTGGGAATCACAGCTTTAATAGGTCAAACCTTATGTAGCTCATGTCTCAAGAGTTTAGATCTATCGATATGAAGGTTAATCTGGTTGGAGGGTAATTTTTTTTGTATAACTGCAGAAAGTTGGGTTTGATTTTCTCATCATCTTTCTGTTCAGTCTGATAGTAACTTCAGAAGAGCTCAGAACTTCATGTAGATCTGCGGCTCTCGGGAGTGTCGTCCTGACCCACATGCAGTGGTGGACAGTAACGGAGTAAATTTACTTGAGTACTGTACTTGAGTACATATCCAGAGGATTTGTACTTTACTTGAGTATTAGATTTCTTTGGTACTTATTACTCTTACTTGAATACATTTCCAAGACAAATATTTTTACTTTTACTCAAGTAAATTTCTAGGAAGGCTGAAAAGTACTCGTTACTTTCAGGTCTGCCCTTTTTTCTTCTTCCCTAAAATCCTATTGGACACAAGCTGTTTTTGTCAAAGGAGGAGACCTATCACAGTGCACGCTCTCAGACAGACATGGGGAGACAGTTTGTTATGCTCTATATTGCTATATTGTACTGGTACATGTCCTTCCTGTAAAGTTAAGTGACTTCAACATTGAGTTATTGAAAGCAGAGATGTAGTTTTTTGTAAAGCAGTGGTCTTTGAGGGGGATCCAGACTTAGTCGGATGGTGCAGGTTCATTTGGTTTCAGTTCATGATTGTTAATAAACTCTGCATCATCTGCTGTCCTCTTATGATCCCATTCATTTGATTTGTTTTTGGTGTTTCTGCAGGTTTTATATAACATTGTGGTTCTAAAAGCAGCACATAAGTGCAGCTGGTTTCAAAGAGTAAATTAATATTAATTATATTAATATTAATTTAGAAAAAATATAGTAATTTACTGATGTGGAATATAAGAAATTTACTCTTACTCTTACTTTTACTTAAAGTACATTTAAAAGCATTTACTTTTGGATACTTAAGTACCTTTAAAAGCAAGTACTTTTCTACTCTTACTCAAGTAATATTTTGACTGAGCTACTTTTACTTGTAACGGAGTAAATTTTGACCAGTAGTATTTGTACTCTTACTCAAGTACTGGGGTCGAGTACTCTGTCCACCTCTGCCCACATGGCCAAAGAAAGTCCTGTTTGGCCAGAGGGAACACCGACTTAGATACAACACATAACATGGAAAAAGACATAAATAAATCACCTTATGGTCCGATTACTGGTTTCAGCAATGAAAAGCATATTTGTGTGTAAAAGACAAAAGGAGCAAAAGCTGAAGCGACACAATCTTTGGAAGATGGAAAACTGTCCAGGAAATCTTTGATCATGAAAACAAATATTTAGAAAGCAACACTATGGCCTCTGATGCCACCAGCAGAATCTTAAAAGAAAGAAAGAAAGAAAGAAAGAAAAATGCTTGTAAAACAAAATCCTCAATGGAAGGACAAATCCTACCGGAGCTGGAAACGCCTGGATATGAATATGTTTTGAAAGTGCGGGGTCAAATAGGGGTGTTCGATTAAAAGGAGGAATGCGTTCCCTTTGTCGTTTTCAGTGGAATGTTGCTCACATTGTTTCACAAACAAACACACAATGATGGTCGGCTCAAATTCTATTCACTTCCTTCCCTTTGGGAAAACCTTCATGCCCAGAACAAAGTCATTTTCATGGAGTCGTGTCTGGAGCAGCCACCGTTTTATTGATAAAAAAAAAAGAGAAACGAAGCCTCTTTTGATGTATAAATTCATGAATGGACGGAGCTTTGTCATATTGCTTTCCCTCAGGGAGTTGTGGTGCCGTGAATCTGTTTTTTACTTTGATAAGCGACTTCTAAGAGGCGTTGCTTCCATTTTCTGAGATGAATCACAAGCAGAAGAGTCTCCTCTATTTCCACAACACGAGTGGAATAATATGAAGAAAAATTAAAGCTGCAAGCAGCGATGAACGGGCCCTCGCAGCCTTGTGCACGTTCAGGCTGCAGTGGAAGCTTTTATGACTTGCATGTAGATTCTTCAGGCCTGGACATTTAGCAGATGACACCAGCCATGACTCTCTATATCAAACCATGCAAAAGTTATGGAAATAAAAAATAGGGACCATCAAATATCGACCAATAAGAAGAAGGGGCGGGGCTAATTTGCACCAATTATGTTCAAGGACTCAATACCGAGTCCGATGACTCCACCCACGAGTCTTTACATCAAACCATTCAAAAGTTATGGCAGAAAGTAGGAACTATCAAATATGGACCAATCAGATGAAGGGGGGACGTGCTTTTTGGCATCTATCGTCTCCACGGTAACGCTTTTGACTGAGAAAAGTAATGCGCGTCGTCGCAGGATCGAGACGCACATTTTGATGTATAACACACCTGGGTGCACGTTACGGTTTGGGCAAAGACGCGGCTGAAGAAATGGCATAAATATTGCCAAAATTACATGATTAATTCAAAATGACCGACTTCCTGTTCGGTTTCGGCCATGGCACCAAGAGACTTTTCTTTAAGTTGTGACATGATACAGGTGTGTACCGATTTTCGTGCATGTACGTCAAACTGTATTGTGGGGCTTGAGGCACAAAGTTTTCTAGGGGGCGCTGTTGAGCCGTTAGGCCACGCCCATTAATGCAAACCATTAAATATCACATTTATTGCCAGGCCTGGCTTGCGTGCAAAATTTGGTGACTTTTGGGGCACGTTTAGGGGGAAAAAAGACCCTTATTTAGTCAAAAAAACACAAAAAAAAACAAGAAAAATCCCTACAGATACAATAGGGCTTTCGCACTGTAAGTGCTCGGGCCCTAATAAAAATCTGATACCACATATTTAGTCAATACAACAGCTACATCAAAAGGAGGTTTTTGACAAATCCCCAGAGTTCATGACCGCGTCAGCGCTTCCTTCCTGTCTGCTCAGTGCAATCGCTCCACTCTGAGGTCCATTGAGTGAGAGCAGAGCAGCCGGCACGGAGGCCCTGCACAACCACTGATCCCAAATTAACAATCAATAATAAGGTTTTTCTGACTCAAAAAAGTGAAACGGTACTTACTTCAAACCCTGAAGGGGAAGCGTGTTCGGCCTGTTGGGGAGCTGACAGCTGAGGCTGAGGGCTGGTGCATATAAACAACAACACGTGCTCCCGACCTACGCACCTGCTCTGAAGCCACACGCCTGTTTACTAGTCGGAGCAGTAAAATGTATTGCATAATCCCATCTCAGTCCAACAGTACGTCAAAGAACACAAGGAGACTTGCTTCTGGCTTACAGCCGGCGATCACATTATTTCAGCTTGGAAAGAGATTTATGTGGAAACACTTCCGTTTTTAACAATCAAAGCTAATGCAAGGTTGTAAAAACCTGGCCACTTACGATATAAAAACTAAACAGCATGAACAAGAGGAAAAGAAAGCAACGATTATGTTGTGGCATGATCTGTAATGTTCAGTCTTTTCCTCCAGGAAAAAGGCCAACATTTGCTCGGGTTTTCAGAATCTAGATTAACCGTCTCATTGAAAGACAAAACAATATCCAGGCACAGAAACAGTCAATCTTCTTAAATTTTAGCACACTAAAAGATAAGATCTTCCTCTTGGGCAACAAACGAACAAACTGAATTAGGTAACATCTGCAAGTTCATGTGAGGGGTTCCCTTTGAGCGGGGTCCTCTCGATTCATGGAGCTTCAACAAGTTCAGCCAAAGGTCAGGAGAGGTATCTGCCCACAATCAGTCATCAGGATCTTTTCAGCAGCTGTCACCACTGTGAATCCTTTATTGTGACTGGTCTTTGCTCTGTGCGCTGGCATCCATGCAGACAGAGAGATGGAAAGGATAGTGGGAAGTTGGAGGGCATGTTGAAAAAGCTGGTGCTAAAACAATAAAAGGCCTTTTTGCATTAGCGTCTATTTCTATTTCTATGGCTTGAAATGGTTGTGAATTTTTTGTTTTAGATTAAAATTTGTCCACATCTGTGAGTGAAGCACATTTGCCATCAGTCAAATCTACTGAAATCACCTGCACACAGTTGTTTAGGAGTTGTTTTAAAATGTTCTTTACACTTTACATAATTTATTCTAACATTTTGCTATAAATATGTATCACAAAGTGATGAAATGGTGCATTTCAAAAGGGGAAGTTTCCATTTTTCAGTATAACAGTTAAATGTCTAATAAACCCTCCTCCCTAGTCAGCAGAAAAAGTACAATGTGGGCGAAAAAAAAAAGAAAAACAATTGTTTTTGTATCTTTTATTACCCCTTGCCTAATTCTAGCATAAATCAAAAGTTTAACATGAGTTGCCAGAAGTTTTATGAGATTTGGGAGGACATTTTCTCATGCTTTCAAAGTCCTTCTGGCAGATAATGACTATATCACCATAAACATCTGCAGATCCAAGTCTTCTTCACATCATACTGATCTGGAGAAAGTCACACCAGCAAATCCAGAGGGGCATCTTCTGAACTCTGTCCGCTGAGGAAACATCACCAGAAAAAGATCGATGGACCCCAAATGGACAATACATTTTTAAAAAAAGCTTTCAATCACTATCTACAGGCATTTTATTTCGACATGTGGGACTAGATCAGGGGTCGGCAACCCAAAATGTTGAAAGAGCCATATTGGACCAAAAACACAAAAAACAAATATGTCTGGAGCCGCAAAAAATGAAAAGTCTTGTATAAGCCTTAGAATGAAGGCAAATGTCGAAATGTTGAGAAAAAAGTCGAAATGTTGAGAAAAAAGTCAAAATTTCGAGAAAAAAGTCGAAATGTCGAGATTAATATTGAAGTACATTCTCGAGAAAAAAGTCGAAATGTTGAGAAAAAAGTCGAAATGTCGAGAAAAAAGTCGAAATTTCGAGAAAAAAGTCGAAATGTCGAGATTAATATTGAAGTACAATCTCGAGAAAAAAGTCGAAATGTTGAGAAAGAAGTCGAAATGTTGAGAAAAAAGTCAAAATGTTGAGAAAGAAGTCAAAATGTCGAGAAAAAAGTCAAAATTTCAAGAAAAAAGTCGAAATGTCGAGATTAATGTTGAAGTACAATCTCGAGAAAAAAGTCGAAATGTCGAGAAAAAAGTCAAAATGTCAAGATTAAAAAGGAAAAGAAAAAGGAAGAAAGAAAGAGAAAAAAGGAAAAAAGAAGACAAAAAGAAAAAAAGGACTAGATCAGGAGTCGGCAACCCAAAATGTTGAAAGAGCCATATTGGACCAAAAACACAAAAAACAAACGTGTCTGGAGTCGCAAAAAATGAAAAGTCTTGTATAAGCCTTAGAATGAAGGCAAATGGCGGAAGTCGAAATGTCGAGAAAAAAGTTGATATGTCGAGAAAAAAGTTGAAATGTCGAGAAAAAAGTTGAAATGTCGAGAAAAAAGTTGAAATGTCGAGATTAATATTGAAGTACAATCTCGAGAAAAAAGTCGAAATGTCGAGAAAAAAGTCAAAATGTCGAGAAAGAAGTCAAAATTTAGAGAAAAAAAGTCAAAATTTAGAGAAAAAGTCAAAATTTAGAGAAAAAAAGTCAAAATGTCGAGAAAAAAAAAGTCAAAATTTCGAGAAAAAAGTCAAAATTTCGAGATTAATGTTGAAGTACAATCTCGAGAAAAAATTAGAAATGTCGAGAAAATAGTCGAAATGTCAAGATTAAAAAAGGAAAAAAGAAAGAAAGAGAAAAAAGGAAAAAAGAAGACAAAAAGAAAAAGAAAAAGAAAAAAAAGAAAAAAAAAGGTCAAACATTTTTGAAAAAGCTCCAGGAGCCACTAGGGCGGCGCTAAAGAGCCGCATGCGGCTCTAAAGCCGCGGTTTGCCGACCCCTGGACTAGATACACCCCGCTCGCCAGATTTGAGATCGCTCCCTATGAAGTGCATGAGGTTTTTACAGATAGAATCACATAAGGGTCAGTGCCCAGGATAAAGGATGTGAACGAAGAAGTATTAAAAAACACTGAACATCACAGGTAGTTGAGATAAAGTAATTGTTGCGACATTATAAAGTCGAATCAGCACTGAAACCTGGAAGTCTTATCTTAAAACGGGGCCACAGCTGTGGATATAAATACATTAAGACCTATTTGATGAGAGTAACACTTTTCAGACTCATTCTTCATTCTGCTGTGACCTTGTTTCATGGACTCGTGCCGGCTTATCTCTTGAAAGACCACCCTGAGCGGCAAGAAGACGCATCCCATCAAAAGAGCATACCTATGATTATTGTGAAATGCCTTCAGCTACACAAGTATTAGATCATTTTGTGAGTGAAGACAACAAACGAAAATGTATGTGTGGGACAGAATGTTACGCAAGACCTTTGAAATGGATTACCGCAAGTCTCTCATTCACATGAACCCCACGCTGTAGGCAGCAGCAATGATGTTGATTTGTAGCCATCGACAGCACAATAAAGGGTTAGGAAGGCTAAACGCATAGGCTACTGTAAATACGCCCGAAAGTGGATGAAAAGAAGTCCAAACTAGTGAAACAAAAATATGACCTTCCTCTGCATGTAAAAGCCTCTCAAGTGAATATTCCTGCACTGGGAAATCATTTACACAAGCTTCACAACACTTTAGAGTATTATTAAAGTTTGTGCAACATGATTTATTTAGCTTTCTCCCTCATGAAACTGCATTTGCTGATCTACATCCAAATAAAAATAAATAATCAACACTTTTTACTGTTTCTTTCATTTTAATCAGAAAAGAACAAGTGTTCCCAGGCACATGGTGGATCCTGTGAGAGTCATCTGGCGTGGGAAACCTTACACAACCCCTGATTAGTCATGAACTGCTCCTACTCAGGAAGATGCATCGTTTTCATCTGAGCAGAAGCTGCACCGGATCGCCATGTTGGACATCAGCAGACACTTGCTGAGGTACTGCGGTAAAAATAAAAAAATAAAAATCCCCAGCACAATCGTTCTTACAGACAGTAAGTAACAGCCCTCTAAGCCACAATAGTCTCCTCGTTGGCAACAACATGCAAGAACAAATTTCTCCATGGTGAGCAGTTTCAACGTCACACCTTGGTCTCTGGAGAACAGCACACTGTCTGTCGAGAAGAAGGGATTTAGCTCGGGCTTAATGTGTGTCTGCTGTTTGTATTTACTCTATCACAGCAGAGACCACCTGGTAGCGTGGCCCGTGTGCGTCTGAATTCCCCACTTTCATGTACGTCATAAAACTTTAGTTACTGCTTGTTGGAAAAGAAAAAAACTCTAACAGCTGTCACGGTACATGAACTCCAAATTGGTTATCGTATGTACTGCAAGATCGGCCATAATTCTGGCATTAATGTTCAGATTTAAAGCAGCACTATGTAACTTTTCCACCTTAATCTAATATTTCCAGAGTCATTGTGATGGTACATTAACTTCCAACAGGTTTAATGACACCTCTGTCATGGTCTGAAGGGTCTGTATCGCCTTCACTGGTAGTATGTAACTTTGAGGTGCATGGTAGGAACCCTGCCACACTAAAAAATTACACATTTTTACGGCTTTGACTGCTTTACGGCATACGTCACTTCCCCCTCCTTCCCGATTCGTAGTAGAGACGAAAGCTGGGCGGGGCTTGGAGCGCGGAGCTCAGGAGAACTGGTGGTGAGCTGAACGCGGAGTTGTTATCATGGCCGAAGCAGCAAAAAACGAAGAAATAAAAGTTTTATCGGAGGATGTGAAAAAACAAAGCGGGAGAGTAACAAGCTAAATGCCCGGACAAAAAAAAAAGGCCCGGACAAGAATAAACATTGGCCCGGCGTTCACTCGCTGGCGTGAGCTGAAAGATGAGGAGGGATGTCCGACAAGAGACAGAATTGTTATGATACAAATGTAAAGTTCTATGTTCAATAAGAATCAAAATTAAAATGTTTTCACATACAGGGGATTCGTCTGGGGTTCTAGTATTTTTCCTGAGAACTGTAAAATTGTGCAGGGCTGATCTGCAAAATATAAGGAATGGGCATTCAGTTATTCACAGGTTAAAAAGTATTTTTTTATTTTGTCAGTAAGTATGTTGGACTACTAATTTATGACGAAGTCCCTCTAAAAAACGTGACAGGAAAAAGGTGCAGTAGAACAAAACCAGAGCGTTTGTAGTTTGGGGCGCATTATCTGCTGAAACAGGACAGGGGGGCGGGGGAGACTTCACTATTAAAACCAAATTGAACTTAGTGATTTTCAACATCGTCATATTATATTGTTTAGCCAAAAATAGATACATTACCTCTTCCCTATACATCCTGCAAACGACCGCTGAAAACAGAAAAGAGGTTTTGAAAGTCTGTCCCGTTCATTCAGTATCAAAACAAATGCAGCGACGGGAGATCAGGATCTTTCCGGCAGTACGCGCTGGTGCTCATGGGAAATGTAGTGTTCTTTCTGGTAAAGAACTACCGCTTTTGTCAAAAGGAGCCGCCAAACTCAACAAAAGCTGAAAGTTACATTTTGCTGCTTTAAGTCCCTAGCAATGAATATCAATACTTTAAACCAAAACAATGACCCAGTAGTCTTTACCAAAGATCTAACCATTTGTTGTCAGGTACATGGAGGGAAGTCTGCAAGACAAAACAGGTTATGCATGTGGGACTTTTCTGCTCCTTCAAAATTCAGCTTGGAAGCAAAAATGTCAAACAATTCAATAATAAAAATATGTGAACATTCCTCAACTCAAAACAACAGGACATACATTTGAACTACACACCTGGGATTTATCTGCTTCGTTTTAAACCTCAGACCTGAGGAGCTTAAGCAGTCTGAATTTTAATATCTAGTTCCCTCCCTTATGCCTTCATTTCCCGTTGACGTGTGATGACCCTCCAAACCCCCCGTTAAAGAGAAAAGAATTCCTGCAGCTGACATAAGCCTGAAGCTAAATGTTAGTATTCCAGAGAGCCCGTCCCATTTCCACCTGATTAGATGGAGAGACAGTGTTTTGTTTGTGGCTTAACCCAACCCATATACCCCCCATTGGTGCTACTCTTTTCCAACCCCACTCTATCCGTGGCGTGGCACGAGTCTGGAGCACATTAAGGGAGTAAAGTAGGAGCTTGTTGGGGAAAACAAAAAGACTTTGCAGTCTCTGACCAACCAGTAGAAAACTGTAAAAAAGGACACTTGCAGAGGTCAGACATGGTTTGTGCCGAGACTTGACAATGTCTTGATTTTAATGCATGATTCTGACAGTAAACTGTTGCTTTACAAGTAAAACACACAGTTTGTGAGGGTGTTTCAATTCAAATAATTTCTTCAAGGGTTTATGTTATTTTAGGTGTATGTTTTGCTAGTTGTATGACTTACACCGTGTCCTAACTGCATGCGACGCGAGCGAGCGTCAGCGTCAAAAACAATTCATTGCTTTATTTTTTATTGCACTGTCCATACTGGTTGCGAGCGGCGCAGCGCGCCGTTTTGAGCTGGACTTTTGTCGGACGCCCTGTTTCTATTTTCTTCCTGTCGCTCGCGTTGAGAGCCGGTTGAAAGCGATGTGGGAAATGGTCATTTCAATACAAGAATCTCAATAAAGTGGCAGCTGGCTGGAGGGAGATCACCAGGGAGCTGGAAGGTTCTGATAAGATAATAAGATATAATAATAATAATCTTATTAGAGCTTAATTTGTGCCGGATCAAGATCCGGTACCTATTCGATTGGATCCAGCACCTCCTTTTATCCATATTCTCTCTGTGTTTTATTTCTCATTGAAGTTACTCATAGATCGCCTGTTTGTCTATTTCGGATGCATTTAATCAGAAAAAAGAGAAGAGGGCCCTTTTCTCTGCGCTCCTGATCTCCTGCGCTGTGCGTCCCGTTTCTTTCTACCACTTTATCGAGGTTTTTGTAGTGAAATGAGGAGGTATCATAGAGATAACTTCTCATTTCAACTAACTGGATCAGCCGTTCCTCATCCATGACTGTTTCCTACAGCGCTTTCAACCGGCTTTCAATGCGAGCCGCAGGAAGAGAATAGAAGAACATTTAAATATCACAATATAAAGCTTGTTTTCTGTTTAGAAAGTACAAACGTAGAAAGATTACAAGTAATCACCCATCTTTTACTTGTCTCTTTACTCTTTAGGGAGTTATTTTAGGAGTTTCTTTCAGGAGCGCACGGGCGGCTGATTTATGGTTCCGCGTAAGATCGACGGCATAGGTTACGCGGCGACGCGCACAGTTCGGTGCGTGTCGCCGCGTAACCTATGCCGTAGGGTCTGCGTTGGTGTAACGCGCAACCATAAATCAGCCTTTTAAAAAGCGAGTTTCAGCTGTCAATCAAAAGAACGTGGGGGGGGGGGACATAACGCTTTCAGTGTGGACAGAGCGCGTCCGATGCCACGCAGTGCGACGCGATAGTCGGACGCTCTCATGCAGTTAGGACACGATGTTACGAAAGCTTATACGTTATCATGCTAAAAGAAAAATGTCTGGCAAGCAGATGATGCAACCAACATAGTTGTGGGTTTCTATATTTTAAAACCAGGCCTGCTCCTCGGTGTCCAGGGGTTCAATATTTAGAAATTAAATCCCAGGTTGCAATGTCTTAATTAAAACAGGATGCATTTGAAATAAGTGTTTATAAAAGTACGAGTTTCTAATGTTGCTCTATATTTTGGTGTACTGGTCTAAATGTTGCTACAGAAGGCTGTAGGCTACTTTAGTCATCCTAATCTGTTTTGTTGAGTGTGTAAATTCACCAGTTTGAACCTATCAGTGTAGACGTAAAGATTAAAGCAGTAGTTTTTATCTTCACCTCTAAAGACCCTTTGATCCGAAGGTTTTTTCTTAAGGCAATATACAAGTAAAACAGACAACTCAGATCTTTTTTAGTAACTTTGATACGAGTGGTTGTGCCGTGACTTGTGAGTTGGAAACGGACTCAGACAGTTCAGACATATCCAGCAGCGGTTCCTGCTGTCATGCAGTCTGGCTGTAATTCAATGATATGACAGATGTGGGTTTTAATTCTACAAAATAGCTCTCTTATGTTTTAAGATAAGCATATATCAGTAACAGCAGACTGGGATAAAGATTGTTATTAAGGAGATGAGCAGAGTTCAACAGTAGTAATGGTGAGTTTGTATTGGCCAACATGGAGAGTGCAGAAACGCTCCACCAAACCTACTGAGATTTTAGTGACCCCCCCAACAGCTCAGAACTGAAACAAAGAGCCTCCATATCGACGGTACCCTTCTAAGCTTACCCGCCTAAGCGGCTGGGCTTTTCCAGGGGCCTCCCTTAGTTTCCAATATCCTGCCTGATACAGTTTTCCCGAGGCTGAGGGCGACACCTCACTGGCGGCCACACTGGGAGTCATCGTCTGATAGACAAGCAGGCGCCCGGGTCTTAACCTGATTAGATGCACATCTTGAAAGCACTGTTAAGTTAGCTAGATACTTATCATAAGCACACAGGCTCATTTATGCAGGCAGATTTATAATATAACATCCACTGCAAACAAACCATTTATGTTATTTATACATGTACTGTATAAAGAGCCTGTTATTGACACAATGCTAATGTAAGAAGTCAGAAGGTCATTGGTGAGACGTCTTCTCTAATTAGTGGATTATAAACAACTGTTTGACACATTTCCCCTACGATTTCCCTCCATCGTTCATTAATAGGATCAAATCAAGTGAATTTAATTAGTATTACTCATAGTATTACACATCATTAGCAGCTGGAATCTTTCTTTCATCAATGAATTTCTAAGCTTATAATAATCCAATAGCAGTACTTAATAGGCATCCAGTGCAGAAAACATAAATGAAAAGAAAACCAAGAGAAAAAAAAAATCCAAAGTGAGCAAAGAAACGTGGCATTATACAGAATCTACACAGTACTGGCCCAGTTCCCAGTACTGTAGCCAGGCAACAGGCCCTGGATGTTAGTAAATACAAGAATGACAGCCATGTTGTCTTTTTAAGAGAGGGATGCATGTAAACCAGTCAAAACAAACCAAAACTCTCCATAACCTTCACCGTGGTGAAATTCTTTATCTTTGCTGGGTGCACGCTCCGACATGCCCTCCCATCCTTCATTACAGAGCTCGTTCCTCAGCTAGACTAAACTACTCAGGAGCTTCACTGGAAATCTGTGTCAACATCTCAGCACTACAAGGGTTAAACCGTTGTTTACGTTGGCTCCTGATCTCACAAGTGTCGGAGCTTTTAGACGCTCTTTGGCTGATAGTGAAACCACGATGAAACGTCCTTTTGAGAAGCAAATCAACACCAATTTGTTTTCCATAACATCCTCGCTATGGATGAAATATCACATTACTACAACTGTACAAGTATATCAACTTGCATAAACTGTTTTGTTATGTATTTTTTACATGACTACCACAATAGACATTTTAGAGTTTTTCTAGCTTAAAACCAAGAGCCCTTTGTTCATAGGGGATTCAAAAATAACATGGAGAGACCCAAGTTTACGCCCCAAGTATAATAATCCACATGATAACACAAGATAGCTGAATGATTGTGAGATAAAACCTTAAATGTTCCAGTGCTTCAAAATAAAACTATTCTGCCTGAAAGGCAGCATACTTATAAATACTGTACGTTTTTCTGACATAAAATGACACCAAGGCTGAGTTATTTCACAACACAACTCTGAACTCGCTGAACATCTGTGACCTCTGGGATTCCTGTACTTTGTGTATTTGGGGACTAAAAGCAGCTCATACCACTTTTATGGTATGGAAGTAAATTTAAGTGGTTTTGTAACCGCGGCACACCTTGAAGTCCATCTGCTGTCGGCGTTCAGCTTTGAGCTTTGCTGTTTTTTTTGTTTTTTGTTTTTTGTTCTTGCTATTATTTCAATACAATGTATTTTCTTGGTGAGAACTTTGAATAAGCCCATTTAGGGCTTCCTTTCTCACCTGCACATATTTTCATGCTTTTATGTTCATTTAAACTTTTGTACCGTTTTTTTTATGTTGTGCAAATAAACAAATCAAATCAAATCAAGCTACGAGTGGTAAAATGATGGCTTGTCTTGTTGTCGGGAAAACGTTCTTCATTGGACATTTATTACAAACTCCAAAATTATTGAACTACAGAGATCAACCAAGACCTCCTCACTCATGCATTTGTGACTTTTGACATTTAAAACTGACATGTAAAGCTACTATGATATGATAAATCTTTTGTTTAAAAATGTTTTTCATGTTTTCCCCTCATGATAACTAGAGTGCACTATGGGAACTATGCATCAGTCTGCAGACACGCTATAAAAACATCAAGTTACATTTTGCAGTCTCAGGCCCAGATAGAGAGGCTGTTCGGAACCAAAATCCACATCATTCCTATCAGCATGTCGACCATATTTCCTTTAGCAGTAATTCACACAAGTGAATTAGTTTTAAATCTTTTGGTATGCTACTCACATTCCCCTCTGCATTAACTCCAATTTGTACAAGAACCTTCACTTCTTTTTATTCAGCATTTCAATAAACGGGCTATTTTTTGTGACATAGAAAATATGACTACACATGATACACTTCAACTGAATCAGAGTTAAAGCATGTCAACAAATAGCTATCCCTTCACCAGAGGAATGTGAAAACACCTCTCAAGTGCCAGACTACAGAATCAAGAGTGAGTATGATTGACTTCAGACATTTCTGGGGGAGATAATCATAACAAAAGGGGAAACAAGACATTTGACTCTTTTTGTGTAACTTTCACTTTATTATGGTACTGACTGTTTGCATTTAATTTTAAAAACAATTTTTAGTAATATTTTATTCTGAAATTCTGACAACAGTGCAACTTTATTTTCCTGCAAATCAAAGTTTAGTCTGAAAACGACTAACTGAAAAAGTCTCACCTCAAAACTTGCCAACTGCTAAACTTCTTCACTATTTTCAATCTTTTATTTTGTCCTTGAATTTCAAATTCCAGAAAGCTAACGGTGTCCTATACATACAAGACAATTTGCAGATGTTTGTTTCATCTCTCTAGGATTGACGTAGGATGAGCTTATGAAAAGGTCAAGGTAACAGTGTCAAACAACAACATGGCGATAAGTTTCACGTCTTCCTTTAATGACCAAGAAGCTGCCATGCTTGTCTCAGAAGAGGGAGGTGCAGCAGGCTAGATTAGTCCGGATTAAAGTTTATCCCCTGCTAGCAGCAAGCTGATGGGGATAACAGCACTCAAGCACTGGAAGATAAGCTATTCCATTGTTGGCATTTAGTGTACGCTCTTAAAGAAATTTGAGTGTTTTAATCAAAGAAACACAAACATTATAAAAATGGCCACTGCATAATCTGATAATGAGAGCGATATGTGGTGAAGCACCCCCTGACTTCTGGTAAGTTATCTGGCATTCCATGATCACAGCAGAAGGAAACGGCACAAAGACAGATAAAGACGTCTGGCTGTGCACGGGGGGGGCTGCAGGAGTCCCCACCACAGAGCCAGCCTTCTGTGCCTGCATGGCTCGTGTACACACCAGTATTCTTAGTGTGCAAACTGGCCCAGTTACACGTGGTCCATGCATTTTGCCTGGAGCGACAACAAACTGTCATAGTAAGGCACAATGAATGCACTTCAGAGCGCCTGGTGCGGTCGCTGTATTTGATGTCAAAAAGGGCTGCAAGGTCTTTATCATTATCTTTTCTCATTTAAAAAAAAAAAAAAAAAAAATACAAATTGCATTTTGCTTGTTGTTAGGGAGTGTTTAGTTAATTTGTTTTCTCCCAAATGAGGATGGGAGAAAAAGAACAAAACTTGCCATGACATCTTAAAATACCTGTCAGTGATAAAAAAAAAAAGTCATTTTTGGCACGTTT
Source organism: Cololabis saira (assembly GCF_033807715.1). Lineage (NCBI taxonomy): Eukaryota > Metazoa > Chordata > Actinopteri > Beloniformes > Belonidae > Cololabis > Cololabis saira. The sequence goes on along the minus strand of NC_084593.1, from coordinate 9,384,351 downwards.
TAAATTTAATAAGATAAACATCAAAATAATCATGTCTTCAAAATGTTGTTTTACTAGATTAAGCATTTGTCGGTTTGATGATGACTTTTAATTTGTTCATTCTGAATAATTTCTTATCAGGTCTTTTTCTTTTGATATGATGGGCATTTTTCACAATAAAAGCAACACTTAACATATTTACTTCTATCCAATTCAATTCAGTGGAAATTATCATTTGAAACAACATAGAAAGTGGTACATTTAAAAGTAACTATTTTAACTCCTTTTTCCACAAATATATGTAGTTCTTTTTGACATAGTGACCAATGTTCAGTTAGAGTTTCTTTATGGATGAATGACAAAACGCAAATTTGTGTTTTTCTGAAAGAAAATGTATGGGATATGCAAAATTAGCACAACAGAACTACAATAATAGTAAACGGGGAGAAGTTAAGATTACTCACCAGACAGAACAAACTCTCTAAAGTTTACTGTTTAAACTGCATTTCCCAAAAAAACTCACAGAAATTATGAAAGGTGAAAAAAGGATAAGACATAGATTCATTTATCTGTTGGAGATCTGCAGAGATTCTTGGTGGAAATCAGCGGACAGACAGTTTGCATAATATTTATGTGCCGCTACATATTTTGTTCTGAGGACTCAATGTAAGCCAAGTTGTGCTCTTGGTTCAAGCTGTACATTTATTTTCGATACCAACTGCCCACTTTGCTGTGGAGTAAATCATATATGGTTTTAACAGGTGTTCTTTTCCTTAATTTAATGTTTGTCTAGTAAAGGCCTGCTTTTAATCAAGGTCTGGTATCCTTTTACAATCAAAGCAAATAAAGACATCAACCTATATTTGATGAAATTCGATCTCTCAGTATCCAAGAACAAGAAAAAAAAAAAAAAAACAAGAACCCCATTTCGACAGTATTTAGTCCATCAGTGCGAATTCCTAAATGCTTTGCCAAAATTAAACTGTTGCCAACATTTAACAAACCGGTTGTCTGAATTGCAGGGATGGCAGCGGTCCAGGCCTGAAGAAGCTGGTCTGCTGCAGTGAGAAGGAACAGAACTCCTACTGTACAAGGCTAACGTATGCCATTTACTGGATGTGTTACACCCTTCATCATGGTGACTTCCTGTAACTTCAGCACAGCTGGGGCCAGTGGATATCTTTTTGTTTTTTTTATAAACAACTGTATTTAGGTGAGAGTGAATGTGTCCTTCACCATCCCTTGGATCTAACCAGTCTGATCTAACAAACTTCATTGGGACCTGAGCCTGATTCTATCAGAAAAAATTCCCAGACAGTGAAGAACAGAAAGACAGTAGACAGTGATGGATGTGGTGTGTGTTGTTTGATGATGCACTGGTGGTAGCGTCGCGTGCAAAGCAGTGATGTTTAGTTCAGCAACGACTTGTGACCACAACCAGGACTGAACCACAGTTGGCGTGTTGGGTCAGCGTCATGAAGCAGACCTCCACCAGTGCAATGGATTTCCTTTCCAGCCCACCACGAACTATCCAGCCCAGCCATCATTGAGTGTTTTAATCATTTTATTGTAGATTAATTTATGTAGATACATTTTCCTTTCCTGCTCTTACGTGTGAGTATTGCGTCATACAGCGACTATGTTGTTATTTACATTACTAAACCAACCCGTCACACACCAAGCCATCCTCTTTTTGTCGTGCTTTGAAGGATTAGGGTTTTATCATCCAAAGAACTGGAGCCATTTATTGAGCTTTTTGATTTTCTTACTGTTTTAGCAACTACACAGCTGTTGGCTTTGCTCACTTGTCAGTAATGCCTTGGGTATTGTAAAATACAAAGCTTCTTCTGTTCTGTGATGGATGTTATCAAAGTCCTCATAAACTTTACATAAGAAATGCAGCAGATGTGGAAACTTTTATGACATGGATATAAAACCAGATCACTGCGGTATACAACATGGTTTTATGAACATTGAAGTTGTTTATGTTCTAGACAATCATTTAAATTCACAAGTCCTTGGTCGTGGTACAGTAACTGTTATTAAGTTTACAAACCATCTCATCTTTCTTCGCTCCAGAGACAAAAAGTAATCGGAGAGGAGAAAAAAAACAAAGGCAGGAAATAAAGAGCAGTCAATTCTTCACCTCCTGCCTGATTTAACTGTTGGTCTGACCAACAAAGACACTGATCCACAGTCATGATTATTCATCCAACACCATTTACAGAAGTGTGGTTGACCCTCCTACATAATATGTCTTGTTCAGCAGAAGTCTTGAACAAGATGCAGATGGATGTCACCAATGGTAGACTGACATCTTCAAATAAACTGTGTGGAATGTTTTATCTAACAGCAAGTTCTCTTAAGCGGTGATAAATATACATTTAGATAGTCAGTCCCAACATTTCTCCGTCAATATTCACGGTTCTAGTTCAACTTCGGATTTTTTTCCCCATAAGACCAATGTGGTCCTAAATCCGATGTTTTCCAGTGCCTTTTCAGTTTGAACTGTCAGGTCACATTTCAACCGTCTTTGACGTCACTGTTATGGGATTAATCTCCACCGGTGGGATTTTGTTGGGTTTTTTGGGGATACAATCTGTTTCAGTAAAGCCGCTCGTCCACCAGTCCACGCTCTAATTCCTCATCCACATCCCTGTACGGATACCGAAGCCATCGTTCCGCACGCAGCCAGTTTAGAAATTTTTACCATTATTTTGCCTCAGGTTTCCCCTCTTTATCATAAGTTTATGAATTTGTCAGGCAATTGAACTGATCTGTCACTGATGCTGCATCTTTCCTGACCTACTGTATTTGATCTAATCTGAGCCCATTTAAAGTACTAATGTGAACAACAACAACCAAAAAGAAAGTTGGATCTTGGGGAAAAAAAGTGAACGTATCCTAATGTGAGAAATACTTTTAAAATCTAAAAAGTTAAAAAAGAAAGAACAAATAAACCTGAAAAATGACCTAATATAAAACACTCAAAATCAAACACCAGCTCAGGGCTTTAGCAGAGATTTATGTGAGATAAATGTGTCTTTATTCTTACCAAGAGAGGATAGTCTAGCAACAATAGAAACATATCAAATATTCATTAGTGGATATAGTTGTTTTCCCTTTTTAATTGGGTCTTTTTTTCTTGCATATGATACTGCTTAAGACTGCTACACAGTGCCTTATCAAAAAGATACCAGCAAATCCCCTGTGACGAGTCAGAAATACACAGCTGACATGCCACATCATGATAAACGCCAGTCAGCTGAGACTTGATTGTGTCACTTTCCAGAGTCTGGTCACAGCATTCTGTTATTGTGTGCGTTGTGTGGGTTGTGTGTGTCTGTGTGTGTTGCCTGAATGCGTTGGGGACTGAGGGATAGGAATGTTGGGGACACCGAGCGGTGAGCGCTGAGATACTATGTGTGGGAGACAATGAAAGTCATCCTCATCCTCACTCTGCTCTAAATGCCTCCATTCATGGTGGACCTGAGTCATCTGATTCTCTGCAGATCAAAAGAAGAAAAAAAGACGAGCACAATGCTGGAGGCAAAACCTAAACTACATTGGGGCATGAATGAACCACTGGGAGAGTAATTTCAGGCTAAAAGCCAACTCATATCAGACTTAAAGGGGACCTATTATGGCATCTAATACCTATTTTAAACAGGCCTTGAATGTCTTAAAAATAAGCTTTTGATTGTTTTTGCTAAATAAATTAGAAATTCAGCCTCTGAGCCATGTCTTTATCTTCCCATTCTCTAACCTCATTATCTATGCAGGATTCTGAGTGGGCGGGGCTATGATAATGAGGCTCTGTGCTGATTGGCTGCCTGAATGACGCGATACACCGCTATGAAAAAATGGCGGAAGCGTCGGCCGGCGGAGTTAGTTGTGGGCGTGGTTTCACGCATCGGAGGCCAACCAATAGACCCTTTTTCAGCCTACGTCACATAATGTTGCGCGCGCATGTTGGCAACAGAAGTGGCGTTGTTCTCCAGCAGTTCTGACTGAAACACGAGGTAGCAACTGGTTAGCAAGCATTTAACAAACTGTTCCCTGCATCAACATGTCTGGTTGTTGCGTATACGGTTGTACGAATCCCAATTCCACCGGCGGAATAAAGTTTTATAGGATTCCGACAGGATCAGGACCATTTCAGAGCAACCGGTGCTCCTGCGGCGGCTCCAGCAAAAGCGGGACATTGAAGTCTCTGGCCCGCAGGAACTTGAGGAGGAAGCGGTCGGAGAAGCGGGGGGCTTCCCGGGGACCCCTCCGGACCAGGGGGGGACCCCGGGGACCTGCTCTGCCCGCCGCCGCAGGCTCTCCAGGGCCGGACAGCCGCTCCGGATCCTCCGGGGGCCGCTCCGGATCCTCCAGAACCTCCGGGAGCCGCTTCGGATCCTCCGGGAGCCGCTCCAGGAGCTCCGGGATCCGTTTGCCGCTCATGACCCTCTCAGTCCGGGTTGGAGGCTCCGCAGCTCCGCGGTGAAGGGGAGGGACCGCCCCGGGACGACAACCCATTTGGCCACTTGCTAACATCTTCAACCCACTCATTAATAGAACACGGATCTGGAAGTCGGACACCATTTGTCAAAGTCAACTTGTTAAGGTAAAATTTGCGATCTTTCGTTGATAATCCCCTTGCAGAGCTTGACACGCTGTTCATCTCCGCCATACGTCTGTTGCCAAAATGCGCGCGCATACGTTACACGTCATCATTGTTTACTAACGGAAAAAGTGTCTATGTAAATTGCATTTTCGTTACGCAACGACGGGAGCAGATTCTGAACGGCTCGTAGATCCACATCACACTGGACGGCTCATCCGGGCGGCTGTACAGACACTGCAGAATTTGGTTTCTTTCCTCCTCCTCTGAGTTGGCAGGCTGAGGGGAGACCACTTTATATGTTAAAGCAAGAGAAAATGTGTTTTTCATAATAGGTCCCATTTAAATATGGAAAAAACATCTAAACATAAACCCTCAGAACATGATGTTCACAACTGCTAAACTAAGATGATGATGTTAAGCATTTAAAACATTAATTTATGCTCTTTTGAAGTAGTACCAGAGTAAGGCGTATACGAAGCTATTAAAATTTCAACATCAGTCGGACTGAGGCCATAATTCAACTTTCTGTCAGTGCATGTAAACGTACCGAGCGGGACCTCAGCAAGTTATTCAAATCAATCACACTAAATATGACAGAACAGCCCAAAGAGCTTGTTTTTCTTCTAGTAACATTTCAAGTTTTGGTTTCTCATAAATTATTGCTACACGAATGTCAGTTGGGTTTCACTTGCCACGTCCATAATTAGAAAGAGTTCAGCTCCCTCGCGCCCAAACTAAGAAAACTTTGAAACCAGCTCAGCCAGCCTGACCCAATTAGAAACGACCCCCAGGAGGTAGAAAGACATCCGTCACTCTCCTATCCATCAGTCTTTCTTTCTTTCTGCTGCAAACAGCCTGAACTATCGAAGGATACAAGAAGAAATTCAAGAAAAGAACGATGGCGGGACATTAAAATCAGGTCAGAAGAGGAACTGGAACGACAGGAAAGACATTACTTACTGAAACATATTCACCGGAGCGACAACAGAACCCGTAAACCTTTTTACAGCTTCTGTTCTGTCAAGACCCCACAAGTAAATCAATAAATCTAATTCTTATTAAGAGGCATGAAAAATGACCCACTTCCTCTGTTAAAAAAAGCTAATCAATATGAGTACATGACAGAGAAGGTGTGGCCTGAAAATATACACAAACGCTGGCCCCAACAAAATTGAAGAAACATTTTGTTGGGGTGGTATTGTTCAGGGAGATGTTCAGCTAATTTTCCATCCATTTGTTTTTACAAACCAACCAAAAAAAGCAGAGCCATGAAGCAAGACATAAGAGATTTAACTTTATGGTTTGTTCAAAGGAATGTCTTTCATTCAGAAGAACTCTGGGGGGGTTCCTCGGCCACGCTGCGGCCTTCATAAAGGGAAGTAACACAAGAGTGTTCAATAACATCTCATTTAAGATGGCCTCGAGCAGTTCGGCTTTTCTTTTCTTTTAAACAAATATTAATTTCAATACTTTCACTGAAGAAGCTGAGGTTAACTCAGATATCAGCAAAGGAGAACTCTTATGACCATCTCATTTTTATTTCCCCCGATCCCGGGATGACTGAAGCTTTAGGTAAAACTTAGAAGTCTGACTTGAACCAGCTACTGGCCCCAAATATAGTCTATACCAGTGTCTCCCAACCTGGGGTCCGGGGCGCCAGAGATCTCTGGGGGGGCGCGAAACTTTGTCTGCTTTGAAATTATGCAGTTGTAAAAATTATATTTGCGAATGAATCATTCATAAGACATTGTTAGGAATAATTTATGAATGTCTTGAATATCTTTTGTGTTTTTTATACACTGGTGACAAACACAGGAAATGATTTCATTCCTTATTATTATATCATTACTCAACATTTAATCTACTCCGACAGGTTGTTAAAGGAAAAATGTTAAAAATGTCTCTTCTAATATGAGATAAACATTTTTTATGTCCTTTTATGTCCTTTTGTGTGTATTTTATACATTGGTGACATTTGAGAAAAACAAAGTCATATGTATACAGAGTAAACCAAAGAGAAATGTGTCAAAAAAAACATAATTAATGTTCATTTTTTCAATTAAAGACTATTTTGGTGCTAGTACGTACGGGTCTGGGGGCCTGGCTGGTCTAAGACACAAGTAAGGGGGGCTCCAAGGAAAAAAGGTTGGGAACCAGTGGTCTATACGATGTGAACTAAGAAAAATGTGTTAAAGGAGGATTTAAGTGGGAAAAAACAGGTATCTGTAGGTATGACAACATACAGTAATGATGCATAAGACCATATTTAGCTTTTTCCAACTGTTAAAATGTAAAAAGGTTCTGCATAAAAGAAGTGTGCTCTGAATTGCCTAGCCCTCATATTCAATATGCCATCATCAGCTGTCCGGTTCTGCTCAAAATGAGCAATAGATGTACCTGCAAGTAGGCTGTGGGGGTGGTGGTGGCTGCAGCAGCTCTGACACAGTCAGAGCTCTATTATCCTTATTTTGAGAGTGGACGTGTGTGTGTCCAACAACACTTAAAGTGCTGCGCTTCCTTGATCTCTTCGCTTTGAAAGCCTTTCATTCATTTCTTTTTGTGCATTCAAAAAAAACAAACATGGGTTCAGGATGACACAGACAGATTTGTAACATCAGCCAAAAAGACACACTGATGCACAACGTGCAAAGCCAGAAACTCAGGGGGACTTTTACATTGATAAGCTGATACTTTCTGGTTTAAGCTCTTTCTTAAACGTGTTTTTCTTTAGTGCACCTCTCGTTCTTCATCCGATGCATCTAGAGAAGCATGAGGTGGAGCAAGTTTCAACCCGTTAACAATACTCTTGTATTGTAAACCTGTCAATCATTTCAACGATAATGAGTTTGGCGTCAAGTCAGTTTATCAAATGTGGAAGTAATAAAGTTTAATGAGGCTGCGCAAAATGCCTGTTTGAACCTATACATACCTAGAGGCGAGTAGGTTCAGACAGAGAACTGCTGGTGGTCTTTGTAGTGAATTGCGCTGATTTTATCAGACTGGTATCTCAGGGTGACCCCTCAGACTCCCCCGTGTTCATTCAGCCCTGCCCGGGCAGTTTTGTCAGGACCCACTGCTGTGGGACAGTACTGTTGCCATGTGAGGGGTGTGATCAGTTAAAGTAGATGGCAAGTGTCAATATAATCTGATTGAATTCCCGAATGCAGATTTATCCCCACAGAGCACTGGTCGAGACTGTGGTAGCTGAGCAGTGTTAATCACTTTAAGTGCGGGAGGTCTTAATTAGAGACACACAAATGGATTTACTGGGAAGTGGAATCAGCTGATGAACATCAGAAGCAACCGGCGACATTAATGCCAACTGAGTATTATCCACAAATAGAAAAATGCTTCATATGGACAGCTCAGACAATATCTTTCGACATGTTTTTTTTTTTTTTCCTCCCTCTCTTCTTCCTCCCCCACAGTCACCATGACAATGCAGCAACCAGGAAGCACCTTTTTGGTCTGGAAGTTAAAAAAAAAACAAAGCATTTGGGACAGCAGTCTTAATCGAACACTGAGAAGAGCATCCACCTGCACAACATACCCAACATTATGAAACTAACAAATGCTAAGAGGCTAAAAATAAAGCGAGTGGAGTTCACAGCCAGAGGCATCTCTCACTGTCTGATTATGTTGCTGCATGCATCCCCTTGGTTCTTAAAAGAAAACTGTATCAGTGAATCAGATCTTAATACGAACATCTGAAGTGACAAAGGAAAGCAGTCACATTGTTATGGCCAGCTGGTCTAAACTCATGCAGCTTTACAAAATATATTCTTTGCTATTCCTGAACATGAAAGGCAACCAGTTAATGCAATGATTTGTACTTGAGCTTGTAGCTACCTATAATGTATAATTTTCTGAAAATGTAATAACGCCTGAAAAACCCAATAATGTAATAACTTCCCCAATAATGTAATAAAATACCCTGACAGATATTGTAATAACATTTTTACACCAATAATGTAATACTTTATTACGTTATAGGGAATTTATTACATGGTACTCAAAGTCTGCAATTTAACCCAATAGTCATTCTGGTGTTTCAAATCCAGCGTATATAACATTCTTAGATATTTAAAAACACAAAATGTAGAACTCTGGACTGAAAATGAACATATATATTACATTATTTGTCAAATATTACATTATCAGTTTTGGAGAAAAAAAAAGACCCACCAGAAAATGTAATAAATTCCCAATAAGGCAATAAGGTATTACATTATGGGTAAAAATTTTATTACAATATCAGTCAGGATATTTTATTACATTATTGGGGAAGTTATTACATTTTCGATTCAGCTAAGTGCAAATTTTATTACATTTCAGGAAATTATTACATTATAGGGTTCTACAGAGCTCCTTGACATGATGGGCATTAAGATCACTAATAAAAAAAAAGAGACAAAACAAATCCCCACAAGTCAACTTACAAGACATGGAAATAAGGCAACCGTTTATGACCCTGGTGTCACTATTAACAAAAAACGAGACGACAACTAGAACTGAATACTTGTTGCATCATCAACATTTTAGACAAATGTAAAAGCTTGTGGCCACAGACAGTGATGGAGGAGGAAGCTTATCTCCCTGTGCTCTCATAATCCATGACATGATCACCTCTCATCCCAGAATGCATGTGTTGATAAAAACCCATCTGTGCCTGGTCTCAGGAATTCACCGTCGGCTGCATCATTTTATGACGTACATCGCTTTCTTCTGCATGTCACTTAGAGGCAGTAATACAGAAGAATTATTCATAGAAGCTCTGAATCATTATTCATCGACAATAATGTGGCAAAAAAATGCACATTACAATGATGCGATCGAGATGTGATTGACATGGAGAGTGTGAGGGGTGTTAGACTGAACCTGTTTAGTCTGTGATATAAATGTCATCAGACAGTGAGCATGTGGTTCTCCGGGAACTAACCATGTAGCAAGTTTCTTTTTCTTTTTTGTGACTAAACAGACTCATCCGTATCACTCTCCCTTCCAACATCACAACATTTATCAAATACATGTCTGCCAGCATAAAAACATCATCCAGGCTTGAAAATGTAACCGCTGTAAAGGGATTTGTCTCATAGCTAAATTACAAAGTACAAAACAGTCAAAAAAGCAACAATAGGAATAGGGCTGGGTATCGATTCAAATGTCAAGAATCGATTCGATTCCGATTCTTAATATTCAGAATCAATTATCATGATTCGATTCGATATTGATTTGGCTTAGTGTTATTTAAAATGTTTTTTGAGCTGTTGCCTGAATTATATGACTGTAAAATAACTAGTGAAATAATAATTTCACAATAATTATTGTGAAATAACTAAGAAATAAATAACTCAAACAGACCATTTCAATATCCATTTAAAGTGCAAAAAAGAAAGAAATTGCAACAGTTCATGCAGTAAACAAATCATTTTAACTTATCTAATTTATTCTGTCACCACGCACACATGTTGCCATGAAGCACCTGGCATTTTTCAGAAGTGTCATGACAAACTGTGTGTCCGACTACTGGGATTAAAGTTCACCTGGCGAAAATGGAGGGAAAAATAAAAAAAAAAATAAAAAAAAAAAAATAAAAAAAAAATAAAAAAATAAAAAAAAAATCGATCTTTAGACATAAGAATCGATTTTTAGGAATTAATATGAGAATCGATTTAGAATCGGAAAATCGATTTTTTCAGCACAGGCCTAAATAGGATTTCCATCGCACGTTGCTTGCTTTCCAGAGTGGTGCACTAAAGAAAACTACAAACATTTTGTATAAATGCCCATTTGTCAAAATTAAAGAAGAAATTGTTACGCTTTGGTCGTTTATTTCTGTGGTATATTAATTCTGTGGTATATTAACTCAGTAAACCAATGACTGGGGCGGAGTCAGTGGGTGAATTCACCCGCTAAGCTCCGCCCACCAGAGTGTGCATCTCATGTAATCTGCCAGACAGCTTTGCACTTCCCACTTCTGTGCCACAGCAGAAACAGCATGAAGTCAGCATGAGAGGCCAGATAACTCTACTCTCCTCTGATCGCTCTGTGATGTCAGAGTACCATCAATGGATGAATGAATGGCCTATTTTCAGATTTCAGTGGCGCCGATCAGGGAAAAAGGAATGTGCTGGGTCAGATTTTCTGATTTGGAAGTAATTTCAAACACCTGCATCACCAAGAGAAAATAGAAGGCATCTATTGAGATTAAGGAGATCATAACCACAGGATCAGTGTTTGGCATCTTACTTTCAGGGATTTGTGTCAGTCACTAAAGCTGCGTGGGGCTGAGTGGTGTACTCAAAAGTAAAGCAACATTTAGCAAATTATAAAAACTACAGCATGTAACTCTGGTTCTGAATGGTACTATGAGTCCTATCTACTCCCATTTTTCTCTTGGATTTATGGTCCTGTATCTCTCCAGTTGGTTTAGGATAGATGTCATCATCCAGTCAATATTTCCATTTGCACAATAATGTATTTGCTCTGTTGTTGTCCTCTATGGCTCATTGACTAAATCAAAGAATTAAAATTAAAAAAAAAAAAAGGTTATAGCTGTACTTTACAGTTCTACGAAGCTGCTGTGGCATAAAATACTGAGTTCATACTTCAGGAGGCGCTGATATTCATGTTGAACAGACACTTCAATCACATGGATCCCTTTGCTGAGCTCCCTGATATCACTGAAATAGAAGATGACATCACTTTTTCCCTCAGGCACGTCACAAGTCACAAATACCTGATCGTGCCACGACTTGGGGAGAGAAGAGACAAAGCAAGCTGACGCAAGTTTAAACTAAAAAAAAACAAAAAAAAACACATTTCATTCACAAACATCATATAGACCAAGAATGTGTGAATGGAAAAAAAAGCAATAATGTGTTTACATGTAGGTGGAAAATCTATAATGTTACAAGGTATTGCCTGATTTTCTCAACAAAATCAAAAAGGCCAAAAGCTGGCTTTCCATTTGTTCAACTGTTCCAGGGATCAAAGCATATCACCTAAAACTTCCTGTGGTTCAGTTTGGGGTCTCTGTGTGGGCGTTCTCTGGCGGCTGCAGCGTCCTGACACTCTTAGGTCAATTGGTGATGCTCAATTACATGTGAATGTGAGTGCTAATTGTTACTCGTCTTATTCTTCTCTGTGTAGCGCTGCGAAGGACTGAAGATCTGCCCAAGGCCCGACAGCCGGGACAGGACCCAGTCTAGGGCTGTGCGATTAATCGATTTTAAATCTAAAATCGGATTTATTAAATCACAATCGATGTTAAAAAAAGGAAAATCGGAAAATCGATTTTCCTTTTTTGCAGCTGGCTGCATTACAGACAGAGCTCGTCTAGTCATCTTTGTTTGGTCAAGAAAATTGTAAATGTTGTCACTTTACTAAACTCAAGGAGGATTTACAGTATCTATCAATTGCACTTCATTCCCAATAGGGACGTTTGCTATTTTTCTTTAAAAATAAAGATAAAATATTTGAAACAATTTATTCCATTGTCTTTTGTAGTTTTACCAAAAAAATCGAAAATTTTCAGAGAAAAAAAATAAATAAATAAATAAATAAATCGGGATTTTATTTTTGTCCAAAATCGCCCAGCCCTAACCCAGTCCCATACCATGACCCTCAACATGATACAGAGAAAGCTGAAAATAAACAATATTGTAACTGCCCAAGAAATAATTAAGATTAATAGCTGGACACCACATATCTAAATAAACTACACTCACAATCTTGAGATGCAACTCGTAAGCTGATCTGTGATACTTCTGTTTATTTAATACTAATCAGACACTGAACAGTCCATGAGCCAATGTGGGTTTTACTTATCTTGGCAACTTTGTTTGGTTACATAACTACTGTCTTTATAATTTCTTCAAATGCACTAAATTCATATTAATGTATCATTTTTTAGCTTTTCCTCTGCAAATGTCTTAAAAACGATGAATTTATGCAACCATCCCTCACAGTTATGCTTTCATACGCCAGAGCCCAAACAGCCCTCAGCCACCTTTAAGAAGAGAGTGAATATATCAAACCAGAACCAGTCATGAAATAATATCATCAGGTTTCCATCCAGGCAAACACCCTGTGGCTATACGACACAAATAAATCAACCTCACCCACCGAAGAGTTTCCCCCCTCATCAAAAGAGCCAGTTGGCCTCTGAAGAAGTTCAGAGAAACTTAAACACCATCATTAGGGACAGTGTCACTGATTGGATGGTGAGAGGAAGTGACTATAAAAGGAAGTAATGAGCATTAGTGTGAATTATGGTTTGAAGTGTCGTTTGATCCCATTTATCTGGCCTAAGTTTCCACGTCTTTTAAAACACAGACTGAACCGTAACATTAGCAGCATTAATGACCGTAAGTATCTTCACATGGCGGATATTGTGTCCGATGGGGGCTGTGGTGAAGCAAACGGCACACACGTCCTCAAAAAGGCTGTGAGGAGGTGGCTCAATGACACGACAAGTGGAAATCCCAGCTGTCAATCAGCTGCGACTGCTCATAATTTCTCCAACAGCCGGATCATTCAGGACATTTCCATTTACTGCTATTTGTTTATTTATAGGATCCCCATTAGCTGATGTCACGACATAACCTATTCTTCCTGGGGTCCCCAATGCAATTCTAAAAGAACATAGTCCATCACATTTATCGCTGTAACACCGAGTCATAATAGTCGTACAAAAAAAAAGGAATCATACAGTCATTACAATACCACGAAGTATAACCAACAAATAAATTCCTGTAATAAATTATAGCATTTGATATATTTGTTACTCATTGAATTTTATGTAAAAAGTCTTTTGCTACCCTTTTAAAACTGTATTTTGATGTAATATTTTTGATGTTATTAGGTAATGCGTTCCATCCTGTGATAGCTCTGTATACAACAGTGTGTTTTAAAAAGTTTGTTCTTGGCTTAGGTGCCCGTAAATGATCATAACATGATTGTCTGGTTGGATATTTATTGACGGTTCTAGTGAGCACTATCTGATCTGCGAAATATTGTGGTTTTTTACTATTAATTAAATTCCTCATGAAAGTAAGGAGACTTAATTTTAATCTGTCTACAACACAACAACAGCCATGATATGGCTGTACTTCATGACTGTACTTCAAAACAACTGAACATCTAACATTTACCTACAAATCTGTTTCCACTCCAGATGTGAAGACCAGTATGTACACGCTGACGGAGAAGCAATCTTAAGTGCAACAGCAGTGTCTCCTGCCTCGGGTGGTTAAATGATGGATATCCATAAGAAAATTAGTCTCGCCTGCCAAAACAAACCTAAATGAAGTAGGAGCTGATCGTTGCTATGGAAAAAGGAGGTCACCCCAATCATACCTGGCATGAACAAGTTAAAAAAATAGCACTATGAAGTTAACATGCCTGTCTCTGGCAAACAGGAAGTTCCATTACTTGAGCATTTACATACAAATAGCATGTACAACTACTGTTATTTTTGATCAAATTCTTTTAAAACAACACCTTCTTAATTAAGTATTTAAACTCTAAACCTCTAACAACTAAACAAAGTCAAGAGAAGCTACAAGGGAAACTAGATCCCCTTGAGGTTGATGAGGCAAAGCATTGTTTCATTTTGTCCGCGACAACAAACGGTAACAAGGGAAACCACTGTTTTGTTTTTGACACTGTAAATGATACCGCAGGTAAACAGAGAGTCAAACATCGGTTGGTGGGATGCTGACTGAAGCTTTGCATTGATTCAGGAGTGAGAGACCCGTGACTGGAGACCTAAAGGTTGTCAACAGGTACGTCGAACTAACACAGTCAGTCCCCGAGGGCGAGGGCGGGAGGGAGGCTGAAGCACGAATGTGCGGCAGTGTCACTTCATTTCCACCTTTCAACTTTCAGAATCACAAATTCTAGGTCAGCGGCGGCTATTTAAAGCTGTGGTTTCTCCTCCAAGGAGTTCAGAGCAGCTAAAGAAGCCTGAAACGGTTCCTGACACTCGACGGGAATGTGTCCTGTTTAATGAAGTTAATGAAATATGCAGGGTTGTCCAGAAAAGTACCAAACTGGGCAAAAGTGTTAAACAGGCCAGTGCTACCCCTGCAGACTTTTAGGAACTTAATATACTTTGAGAAGGCCAACAAAAGTATGTTCAGGGCTTTATAAATTACCAATGAGTGCAACACCAGTGCCTGATGAAAGCAATCCAAATTTTGTAATTTTAGTCCCTGCTAAACATCAAGTACACGCTGTGCTACTTGGGTTTCATCTCCAATCGACTGGCAAGGTCACTGTTGAGCTTGTCCTCCATGAAAATTGGCTGCTACTGATGGAAGTCTATCATCAGGGGTGCACACAAGCCGGGACTCCAGGGCTAGTCTACTGCATGTTTTAGATGTTTCCCTGTCTTCAACACACCTGTTTCTAATCACTGGTCGTCATCAACGTGTCATCAAGGTTTACACAACTCTGTTGGTGACACAGCCTTGTCTATCAGGGTTGTGTTGAGGCAGGGAAACATCTAAAACGTGCAGTAGACTGGCCCTCAAACCAATCTCCTTACGTTCTGCTGCAAGTCTGAAGGCCAGAACGTGCAGCAGGTGGAGAACTGGTTCATGTGCCATGTGAGCAAAAACTATCAGAAGCAGCAGGGCAGAACAATGACAGCCATCCCTGGCTGCAGCTCGGGAGGATGGAGGTGGAATCTGTCCATGAGAAACCCAATGGATAGGACTCTGAGAGTGCAGCTACCGTAATTTCTTCATCTTAGAATTTCCACCTACCGCTATGTAGCTAAAGGATAAAAAAAGAAAAGATTCAGTTTCCCTGTTGCAAAAAAGACATTAAAAGGATAAACAGGCAGGAGAAAATGTAATTTTAAACTATATAAGTGTACCACCTAAAAGATAAGCCCTGAAAACAACAGTAAGAAGCGGAATATGAATCAGGTAAGAGTTTGAGAGGCCCCACAATTTCAAACACCACCCTTGCAACACTAAACTTCCAATTAAATAAAGTGTGTTACAAGCTGTCCATGAAACCTATGTTTATGTGAAAAGCTGGCTTGCAATATCCCTCTTTCGTGCAGAAAACCTAATCAATCATGGGCGAGGAGTGGACGGTTCAGTCCTGGATGACAAGCACAAACGCAATGTGGGGGACTGGCGAGTGCCGTGATTGAAATTCTCCCAGAACAAAACCTCGTTTGTGTAATTATTGTTCACCGGGCTTGCAATGAGGCAAAAATCCATTCCACATGATGCATTCATTGTTTGCAGCCAAACACGCACCAGGCCCCAAAGGCAGCCACAGCTACTGTACAATGGCCCTG